>NC_081181.1:16317156-16546769 GCF_029867415.1 Vicia villosa
AACCTGCCGGAGCACAGTGGCGGAGACGCCGGAGTAAAGTGCTGCCACGCCTTCTTGTTTAACTAGCCTAACACCAACGGCGATCGGACCAACACGAGGAGGTACCGTCGCCGCCGCTGGTGCTGGCGACGGGTGAACGGTGCCAGGCTGGAATGCAAGTGCGGATCGAACCTTGATATTCGTCGTTGGAGTTTGATTTTCTCCTTGAAGCTGCATTCGAACCTTGATGAGATCAAGAGGGTGTGTTGAACATCCTGCAATAATGGAAGCTATGCCTCCTTCAACGAAACCTTTGACACCCATTTGCGAAAAAATTGAAACTTTGAAAGAATTAAAGAGATGGGTTTGTTGGGTTGATTTTGACAAGAGAAAGTGAAATAATTAAGGATCTATTTTTGTAACGGAATCAGATTATTGGGAGATGATAAGAGATGAATAATTGGAGTTTGGGATGAGAATGAAGATGAAAGACTATGAAACAATATTGAGGAACGTTAGGGGTTTGAGACATATGATAGAAAGAAGAAACGGTGTTGGAATGAAAGAGAAACAATGGTTTGTGTTGTGGAGTTAGATTGGTTTAAGGGAATTTATAGAAAGTGTGTTTTGAAAGGAAAGAAAGAATGATTTTGAGGAAGGTGGCACTGTCATGTTCTCACATAACTTAAGCCACATGGTTACAAAATAGAAATTGAAAAATATCTATGTCAAATCTTAACCCAATTATTATACGCGTTGTGGAATGGAACCCTCCTATTTTATTTTTAGTAATTTGGACTTTTCAATTGCTATAGCTAGTTTTATTTTTGGAATGCAAAGGAAAATTGATTTACTTAAGCATCGTAATCATTTAACAAATTACTTACTATAACAAATATTAAATTTTATAATTATTAATTAGTATAATTGATACACTTGTGTAAGACTATTTTTTGTCTTCTCTAATACTATTATCCAAGTAAAAGTTAGAAAGGGTAATAAGAGCATGATTAAAAAACAAATATATATTTTAAATTTTACAAGTGACGCAGTGCCTTTATGTTAGATGATTATAAATCTAACATGTTGCAAATGTGCCTACTAAATATTAAAAAATAACACCTAGAATGTTGGATTTGAACTTTTTTTTTATTGGATGGATGGTGGGTTTGATGTTTATGAAAAGTTAACAGCTGTAAGTGTAACCTACGCGTATCCTCTCCAACGCCTTCGTTTCAAATGGTCTAAGACTCTGTTTGATAAAACTAGCTGATAGCTGATAGCTTATAGCTGATAGCTGATAGTTGTTAGCTGTTAGCTGATAGCTTATAGCTGGTGACTGATAGCTGATAAGCTAATATGAGTGTTTGGTAAATTAGCTGTTTCATTAGCTGATAGATACAAAATGACATAAATGATCATTTTAATTAATAAGGATAATAATATTTTATTAAAATAATTAGGGTATAAATGGAAAAAAAATCATAAGCTAAAAGCTACAAGCTCAAAAGCTACTTCAAATAGCTTTTGATAAAAAAGCTAAAAGCTAGTAAAAAAGCTAAAAGCTAAAATAACATTACCAAACAGAGCTTTTTCATCAATGTGAGCTGAAAAGCTAAAAGCTCTTTTTTGGGTCTTACCAAACAGACTCTAACTCTGATGAGTGATGGACTAGCCCTGTGGAATATTGTATTTTGAGTTTTTACAAGTTTAAAATTAATTAAATATAATTTTGACTATTTAATTTCAAAATTTTACAATAATGCACCTTTCAAATAAGTTTTCAATCTAACTTTTTTATTTTAAATTTAAAATGGAGTGGCGGCGCCAAACAAATTAACGAATGCACTTCGTTTTAAATGGTTGATCACGAATTCAGTTACGACAGCATATCATTCTATATAGGGGTGGCAAAACGGGCCAGGCCCGCCGGGTCGGCCCGTTTGACTCGCCATTTTGGGCGGGCTGGGCTGAGGTTTTCGGCTCGGTACCTTAAGTTGGCCCGCCCCGCCGCTTAAAAAACCGGGCCGAGGCGGGGCGGGGCGGGTTTTACCCGCGATCTTTTTGTTAAAAAATCACTTTTTATTTAGAATTAAAATAACTTTAACTATAAAAACAACACTCTTCTCTTAGAATTATATTGATTGAATTGTATTCTAAATTATTATACATATAAATTGAATTATAACTGTAACATTCTTTCTATAACTTTCTAATACATGTGTTGATTGGAAAAGCTTGAAATAAAAGACAGTTGTATAACATGCATAATTATTAAGTTGTTAATACATTAGGTCACATGTTTTCTTTAGAAATAGATGTTCATTTTAAGAAAAAGAGGGATTTGATGAGTCTATAAGTGTGACAAATTTTGGATTTAACTATTAAGGAATCGCTTAATAAAAAAGTTTATGTGAAGTAATTAGTGAGAAAGTTAGGTGTTGATGTTTTATGCACTACTATTTTATGCACCGTGATGTATTATGCGGTGTAATTGTTATCACTGTTTGTTTTCTGTAAATTCTTAATTGGGTTTTTTAGTAGTTAGTTTTTAAATAGGATTAAAGTGATATGTATTATTTATTTATTTTGATATGCTTTTTTATTGTAGTTGAGTTTATTTGGTTATTTTTTTTGTTATAATTGATCTTTATTTGTTTTATTTTTTGAACTGTTTGGACTTAAGATATGTTGAAGTTCTATTGTGCGTGTTTTAAAAAAAAAAACTTTATCGACTTTTTTGGTTATAAATATTTTTTTTGTAAATCATGTGGTAAATCAAATTGAAAAATAAATAAAAATTGGCGGGCCGGCCCGCCAACCCGCCAACTCGTTAGTAAACAGGGCGGACATGACTTTTGAGCTCGGACACCTAAGTAGGCCCGCCCCACCCCGCTTTTGGACGGGCTTAAATGGGACGGGCCTAAACGGGGCGGGCCGCCCGCTTTGCCACCCCTAATTCTATATACAAGACTTCGTATTAGAGAATTTGATGATGGTGATGTTTCTGAGACCTCAAATCCTTAAATATTTAAGATGCATCAATAACGAGCGCACAAGTTAGGGTAGCTAGGAAGTGTGAAACCGATGGCCGGTATGACCAATCTGATTGTCCTCGTTAGTGTTAATTTTGTTTTATATAAAAGTTATTTAAATTAAATATTAATATTTATTATTTAATTTTTTATAAATTTTTTTACATAGAAACACAATACAAACTAGCGTCAATTAAATTCGCCAACACTTAAAGCTTACACATTGGCGCCAATTGGAGTAATAACACCATATACAAGCGTCAATCTAATTGGCACCACTACCGCGGTTAAAAAAAATTGTTTGAAAGTGAGGTGTATTGAAAATTTATTTGAAAGGAGATTATTTTGAGAATATTTTTGAAAAACTGAATTATTTGGAGAAAAAAAATCTTTAATTTCATCTAAAACAGAATTTTAAATCACTTATTTTAAAATTTGAATTTTCACTCCTTTAATTTTATATACTATTTTAATTTTGACTGAATTCAAAATTTTAATTTGAAAAAATAGTGAATTTTGTATTTTAAAGTGGTAAATTTTGACCTCAATTTTAAATTTGAAGACTATACATAAATTATAGATTTTTTTACTGAAATTTTAAAACTATAATATATATATATATATATATATATATATATATATATATATATATATATATATATATATATATATATATATATATATATATATATATATATATATATATATATATATATATATATTAGTTTTAAATATAATTATATGGAATTTATTAAGTAATTAAAATATGTTTTTCTCTATTTTACAAAAAAATTTAAAAAATGTATATCCAAATCCTGAAAATAATTTCACAATTTTTCTAATTCTATGATTTATTAACAAATGTGTATATGTTTAATTGGTTTTCTTCAAACATGTAGATTGTAATTTTCAAAATTATGCTTATGAGAACATCTTTAAAAATTGGACAAATGTTTAAGCTCATATTTTATAGATTAAAAAATTAATTTTAATATAATAAAAAATACATAATTTTTAATAAATATTTATCTTTAAAATAATTTTTACAATTTGTCTTTTAAAAATATTTTTAAATTTATGCAATTTAAAAAAATTAATATCTAAAATAATCATTTAAAAATTAAATAATTTAAACAATTTTTATGAGAAATTATTTAAAATAATTTTTAATTAAAATTTTAAGATATTTTGTAATCTCTTTTAAGAAAAATATATAATACTATACAAATATTATTTTTTTTCTAAAAAAAAAACACTGGTTCTTGTGTTATATCTTTATAGATAATATGATTTGTTATTAGCCTTTTTTTACATCTTTTTAAAAGAAAAAAGAAGAAGTTATAATAAAGTTTTTGAATTTAAAGATTCGATTTACAAATCATTTAAAAAATTCTGTTAGCCGATTTGAAAGTTATTTCGTTTAATAATTAAATTATAAATTATTGATTATAAGATCCAAATAAGAAAAACTCTCATCCCACTTCTTTGGGTTTCTCACGTATCATTTTTAAAAATATCTTTGCTTTTGATGATGTATTTTCGGAAGTATTTTTTTATAGGTAGGTGCATATATGGAAATTTTATTTAACGCTGTTTAACGTTCCGTAGATGCACCTACAGCATAATTTAACGTTAAATAAAAGAGGTACATTCGGAAATATATACCTCAGGAAGCGGGGGACCAAAATGAAATTTCGTCCGATGACTAAGAGTCTTATGAGGTGGATTGAGATATTGTCCCAATTAATACTAATGATTTAATTCTTTCGCCTATTTTAAAATCTAAATAATTTAAAGAAATCTGCCTAAAATAAATATGTAAAAATGAACATATAAAAAGGTAAATTCCAAAAACTTTGAACGTGAAATCATAATAGACTCGATGCGTAATGGGCCCAAACTATCGCAGGTTGACGGACCTGCCGGTTGTCGCTAGACTCAGCCGCTGCCAAACCCGCATTATCGCAACTACGTCACTAATGCTTGTGTCAGGTGTGCATGCATTAATGTTTCACTTTTGAATGCTTCAATACACTTCCTTTGAGATAAGATTATTGTCATATTCACTTTTCAAAATAAAAAATTGTTGTCTCTAGAAAACTTCTCAATCTTTCATTTAAAATTCATAGTGCTCACTTGTAAACAAAATCATATTACCACATGGTGGACGTCACTTGTTGTAATAAATTGGTAGAATAATTCAAAACACTGGTAAAATAATTTAAAATTCAAACACGCCAAAAAAATGGTTCTCAAATTCTTCAATACTCTATATATGAAACCAAAAAGATCTAGTTGTTTATAATTGTTTCCGAATTTCCCTTAGATATTCTCAATAATTTCCTAAATTCCAAGAACTCCAAGAAGTTTATACCATTGCCTCTCTGAGTTTTGTAATAAGATTCTTAACCATTCTCTATGTTTTCAGCTCTAAAGGTTGTAAAGAATAAAATGATAGAGATACATATTTATAACTGGTAAATCCCAACATATCCTTAATTGGTCTAAAATACAACCCATTAACAAATGAATCTACGAGCCAAAACTTCAAGTTATATACACGGAACCAGACTCGATGCCTAATGGACCCAAACTACCGTAGGGCAACGCACCTGTCGATCATCGCTAGATTCAATCGCTGCCAAACTCGCATTGTCGCAACTACGTCACTGCAGGACAATCAAACCTTTGTCAGACGGTCACCACTGCAACTTTTGGTGTTGTCGACCTCTAAGTTGTCACCTCGCGACTCTTAGTGTCAGCCACCACTTGCTAGATTGTCCTCGTGGCCCTAACGTCTTTCGTCAACTGTTTTTACTGATTTACATCATTCTAATTTATGACAATCTCTAAATATATTTCATTTCTCTCTATCATTCAAGATTTTAAAACATGTCTCTATAATCAAGGCGGAGGAGATCGTTAATAGCTATAACATACTCGTTTCATGAAGAGTCAACATATTTGTAGCGAGTATGGCTTGATCCCTCTACCAATATAATATTGGGTCATTAAGGAGATTGACTTTTGATTGCGTTTCACTCCTTTTGAAAATGTAATGTTCAAATACTCCTATCTAGTAGGCCATTTATTCGAGATTGCATATTAATGGATGTCCGAAATTGAAATCGATGAAAATATTACTTACAAATACTTTATCGTTTAAATCAATAAACAAAAGAAAAATAAATAATTTTAGATAAAAATTATATGTACCTTAAACTCCAATGCAAAATCCTAACATAACAATTTCAATAAAGTCTACTCTAGTCTTATCCTTTCATATTAGTATTTTAATAGTTTAATAAATTACTTATTGTAACTGATATCAATGTGTGCGACTTTTTTTTTCTTGTCTTCTTTAACATTATCCAAAAAAAACTGGAAAAGGTCATGATAAAAACAAATAATTAATTTTTTTTTAACAATCAGCAAATAATTAATTTAGATGACGCTGTACCTTTTGTTATGTGGTTCTAAATCTGACATGTTGCAAATGTGGCCATTAAAAATTAAATAACACAGAGAAATTAGAATGTTGGATTTGACTTTTTTTTTATTAGATGGATGGTGGGGTTTGACGATGACTTCCGCGTATCCTTCTCCAACGCCGTCGTTTCAAATGGTCGGAACTAGCGTGTAGAATAAGTGGATCATGATTTTTCAGTCCTCCTAAAATGTGACATTTCATCATGTTTGTTAATATATGGATAAGAAATTCTTTTATTAAAGATTGAAAATAATTATTATTCTTATTTATAAGATTCCAGAGAAAATAAAATCTTTTATAACTTATCATATTCTTAAGTAAAAGGATGAGAATATAATTCTCACAAATATTCTTTAAAATATAAAGATGTTTGCCAAACAACTTTAAAAATATATATATACTAAAATAAATTTTTTATCTTTATTTTTTCGAATAAGTAATTTCTGAAAATAAATTTTGTTGTTTTGAAAGTTTATTCTTAAAGATATTATTGAGTCGCGGACTAGATTGATTTTTTAAAATATGTTTAGTAATACTGTTGAAAGTTGTAATCAGCCACGACGCCTTTAAGATAAAACAGTTAAGTTTTATACTGTATAATTATTACTTGCACGGTAGATAATCGATTTAGAAATAAACTCTCTGGTGGTGCAAAAATCATTCGAATATGATATATATCACTCATAGTATCTCATATAAAAATCATTCGTAATAATTTTTCAAACGAAAAGAAATTCAAATAATTCTCCAAAGAGAAATCAATCATGGTCATTTGACCACTCAAAATGATTTCTCAAATAAAGAGAAACTCAAATAATTTTCCAAAGAGAATTCAAAAATTAATACTTGATAATTTCTCAACTCAAACGAGGAGAAATTAACATAATTTTCTAAAAACAATTCAAGAAAATATTCAAAAAATTCAACGAGTAGAAAGAAGGGGGGAAAAGTTGGCGCTTTGACAATTCGAAAGACGCAAAGTTACGAGAGTGAGGAAGGAAAAACTCAATATAAGTTTTTGGTGTGTCTTGGAACTAAACAAGTGATTCTTTATATAATGAACGAAGCTAGTCAAGATATCTAATTTAATCATTGTGGGACTAAGAAATATTTTCAGTCAACACTCAAACACACTTATTTTTTTTAACAATGTGAGACTTAAGGAACTTTATCAAATTCATCTCCCTATTAGAATATTGACATATTCCAACAATCCTCCACTTGAATTTAAAAAATTGTTTTAGAAGTAACGTCAAACGTTTTTAAGTTTGTGCATAAATAAAGGTGTCTATGAATTGAACATTTATGTAGCAAGTAGGATTTCAATTCAACAAGAGTGATACAATTGTCTTGAACTATATCTCAAGCATCAAACATGCACACAACCTTTTCTTTAGGCGTATTCTAACAAGCTTTTGCTTTAATGACCTTGCATGTGTATTCTAGTTTAGCGAATGCTTTAGGAATTTTGTCTCGAAATTCCATATGAACCGGTCTAAGTTCCACAATCACATAGGTTACTCTATTAAGAGTACTTCTGAAACTAGGTACTCCCTCATACAGAATATATATCTCATTAAGAATTTCTATTATCTCATCCTTTTTTCGCTTCAGGATTCATGCTTATCTTATTTATACTAGCATAATTACCCCATATTATTCACAACTTGTTATTACCATTGAACCTATTTCTTGGTATCTCCAGTTTATTAGGTCGGTTTAGCATCATGAGCAAATCATTTCTCTAGGAATTAGTCTCATCTTCTTGGATGTATTATGAACTTTCTCTCTAGCTAATCTTTTCGTCAAAGGATTTGCAAAATTTTCATTAGTGTGTACATGATCCACTCTTATAGCTCTTTTAGAGACACAATCTCTAACAGTGACTTGGTTCATCCTTATTTAACCTCACTTACCATTATACTAATGGTTCTTAATTTTTGCAGTAGACGCGGTACTATCACGGTGGATCAACACAACTGGCATAGGTTTTCGGATAAAAAGACTTCAGCTAGAAATCATCTTAACCAACTTGCTTTTCACTATTAGTCATTAATGTTATTATCAGGGACTAAGCCAAGATAGTATGTTTCTTTGATTTCTATGATACTAAATATATAGCCACTAGTTGGTTTAGAATCATCTGATAAGGTATTCCAATCTGCATCACTATATCCTTCAAATACAACAGGAAATCTCTGATAATGTAAACCGAGATTTATGGTCCTTTTAAGGTACCGTGTGACTCTCAAAATAGCTTCTCAATGTTCATAATTTGATCAACTAGTACACATGCACAACAATCCTATGACATATGAAATGTCGGATCTAGTTAAATCAGTGACATACCTAAGACTGACAATGATGCTTGCATATTCTGTTTATCTGAAATTATCACTAGTGTTCTTAAACAATTATACACTTGGAACGTATGAGGGCAAGCGGTTTTACATTCATGATAACACGAAAATGTATCGTATATTCGGCTTGATTTACATAAGTTATGTCTTTATTCTATTTTAATTGTGTTACTTTATGTTAGTATTATGCTGGTATTTTAGTGTTTTCAGGTTTCTAAATAAATATAATCTATACTGGTTAAAAAGAGTAAAAATGGAGGTGGAATGAAGCAAAAGGCCAAGAGAAATGAAGGAACCCAAATACAAAGTCCAAGAGCGAAATAAAATGGATGCCCCTCGGCACACAGGGAGTGCTGCTTGGCACTGCCTTAGAATAGGTGCCCCTCGGCACACAGGAGCTTTTTCAACAGATTCACCACATTCTCCTATTTTTCCTCCACGCTTTCACCTATTCTCCTGTTTCTCTCAATGCATCAATACGTTCAGGGGCCACTTTCTATATTTTCTGAAGAACGTATCTCTCGCAGAATGGATTATTTCCTCAACTGCTTCATGATACCAAGAATATAAATAGAAGGCAGTTGCAAAAAACGAGGCCTCTCTCTTTGCTAAGCAGAATTTTCCTTGTTTAGTTTTAGGCAGAAAAGCTCACCGTGTAAAAGTGGTAGTTTCTCTCATCGAGGAACTATCACACCATTAGTTTTAGGTATTGTTTCCTTTATTTCAATTCGGTATCTAATTTTCAAGTTTGCTGGTTTAATATGCATTCAGTTCCAGTCATTGTACACGAAGGATAATTTCAGAAGTTAATTCTATTCTTCTTTATTTCACGCATTTACAGGTTCTTATTTATTGTTTTATTATTATTGTTGGTTTGCTTTATAATTGTCAAGCATGTTATCTTTAATTATGTTTACCATGTTTATTGCGTTCGAAATTAATTTTATGTCTAGCTAAACCGATTTGATATTGGTATGTAAATTAATCAAACTAAAGGGATCTGAAATAAGTTGGCCTAATTACATTTTATGAAAAAACATTTTTCCAGCATAAGTTTCCAGTAATTAATATTAAAACGGTTTATTACGGAAGTAAAAACGGACAAAGGTTAGAAAATAATAAGAACGAAAGTCTGAGGATTTTAACCAGATAGTGGTCACTTAACATTATTTTTGAACACAATGGATGCACTTTAAAACTAATTAGATTCTATTGTTTTCAAAAAGTGTTTTTAAACCTGACGGGATAACGGAAGCATACGTTACGGTCTAGGATCATAGTCTAATTCAATAAGCACAGAAGTGTGAGATAAGGATTTTTAAATTAATAGTATCTACTGAAAATACTTTTTGTTAATTGAAAATGGCCAACGAAACTTTGGATTCCCTAGGTTTGACGAACTACATACCGATATCTCCTTAATTCATATTTCAAACTAGAATTCATTTTATTTCCTATTTATCTCCTATTATTTCCCTAAAATCAAATTAAAATATTAGTCTTAGCTTTACAAAGTGACGATAGACTACAGTAGGTTGGCATTGATCTCTGTAGATTCGACAATCTTATATATTACTTCGATATTTCCGTGCACTTGCGGACGCATCAATTCAAAGTAGTTATATTTCTTCAAGATTTTCTCTACATAATGAGATTGATCCAAAGAAATTCCTTTTTAGGATCTAGTAATCTTAATGCCAAGAATCACACTGGCTTCACAGAGGTATTTAATGTCAAAGTTGTTACACAAAAATAATTTCACACCATTAACTACATGAATGTTTGATCCAAATATGAGTAACTCGTATACATAGAGATTTATGATAGTGCAAATGTCATTTTTCAGATTTGTAATAAACGTATTTGTCACTTTCATTCACTTCGTACCTATTCGATATCATTAAGTTATCAAACTTTTCATGTCATTGATTTGGATTTTTTAGACCATACATCGACTTATCAACTTACAGACTTTGTTTTCTTGCCCATGAATGATTGATTCATATTAATTTCTTCTTCTGAGTCACTGTTTAAAAAAGATGTTTTAATATACATTTGGTGTACTATTAAGTTATAAATAACAATAATAAAAATCAGTATCCTAATGGGTGTAATTCTAGTGATTAGAGAAAAAGTATCGAAGAAATTTATATTTTCTCTTTGCTTAAAACTTTTGTACATGACGAGCCTTGTACTTATCTATAGTTCCATCATTGGGGTTTTGGTTGTAGGTTTTTCAATAAAATTGAATATAATCTCTAGAAAGTTCCCTCCTCATGCTAGCAGCCTGCATTTTTGTGCCGACAAAGTAGGGGAAATCGAAGCTCATGCAACACGAGACAAAGAAGACATGGAAGCAGATGTATGATCCCTCTCAGCGTCATTACAGACAAGAGAGCATTAAAATCTTTTTCGAGTTAGAACTATCGGATATATATTACTTCCGGACCCATGCGATCGAGATGTGTCACTTTCAGAATCGCCAACCAGGCTAATAGTATTATCACTCATATTGATTGAAGTTAAGGAAATGCTAAAGATATTAAAAGTATGAGGTAAGGAGCGTACCTGGTAAGGAAAAATTGACAAAAATAAATGTAACGGGGGAGAAACGGAATCTTTGAGCAAAGAATAACAACTACTCTAATAAATATTCTTGAGAAGGATGAGAAAAAGACGATTGCAGATGGAATATGACACTCATAAATTGCAAAAAATTTCATCAACATTCAACAACCCATATATATATATATATATATATATATATATATATATATATATATATATATATATATATATATATATATATATATATATATATGCAAATGCAAGCAACGAGTCAGATCAACAAAAATGAGAAGTTATAAAATCAACGGCTTGATTTCTCTTTGGAAACATAAACAAACTCAAGTGCGTTATAAACAATGTCATGCCCTAACTAGTATTCTCAAGCCATGCATAAGAAAGGAGCAACGAAATATTTCAACGATGTGAAGGCATTTAATGCACTCCCCCCAACTACTTTTGCAACTGACTATAGGTGTTTTCACTTCTGACTCAAAGCGAACGACATCCTCATAATCCAGCCACGACTGATAAGAATTTTCAGACTAATAACCGTCCGATAAGTATGGGCTGGCCAAAGGCCTAAAATATCTAAGGCTCGAATCAATGTCGATCCACTCCAAAACGACCCAAGGTATAAAAGTCATTGCACGGGATATTCAAGGTACACTTTCTGACCTTCACTTTTATTACACTAATCTTGAATTTTAAATTGACTTGGGCGTTTGAGTGCTAACTTTGTAGGTCCATCCTCGTAACGTCGTGTCAGAGATAAGCACCATCAGTTTAGAATTTCTCATCATCAACATACACCTAATTTTGGTTCTAGAACGGAACAAATATTTAACTCAAAAATATTGTGTACAAATTTTTTAAATAGTTTTAAATATAAGTGATTTTTTAAAATTTTTAATATTTAAAAAATGGTAACAAAAAAATAGTTAAAATATTCTTTATGAAAAGTTATTTAAATTAACTTTTATTAAAATATTTCAAAAACATTTTTAATATCTTAACAAAAATACATAATACTATAAAATTTATTATTTTTTATTTTAAAAAGCCACTTGCCGATTGTATTACATTTCTACGGACAATATGATTTGTTATTAGCTTTTTTTAAACTTATTTTTACTCATTTTTGAAAGAAAAAAAGTTACTATTAGGCTTTTGAATATAGAGATTCGATTAGAAATTATTTGAAAAATTCAGTTATTACTAGTTATTGATAAATATAAGGATTAAATTATTACTAATTTAATTCATTGACATATTTTAAAATCTAAAAAATTTATAAAAAAAAATCCATGCAAAATAAATTAGTAAAAATTCACATGAGTCTATTATTTTTTATTAGTTAAAATGCATATAAAACTATTAAATTTGTAAAAACTCTTTAACAATAGAAGAAAAAAAAAGTATGTAACATGTTTTAGAGAATATATACTTAGTACTCCAATTATTCCAAACAAGTTGGGGTTGAATACGTAAGAGGGAGGCATATAGAATGAATACCTGTCCCTATAAATTGAATATGTAGGCACATGGATGGAGGGAGAGATTGTCAAAATGAATATTCCAATTTATGAAAAGAAAGGAAACTAGTAAACGTCCGTTGGGGGGAATGAAATAATATTCGTGACTTTGGGTGCTTGGTAATAAGATGAAAAGAAAAAGAAGGACATCAATATCATTTCATCAAGAAAAATAGACACATGCTTTTGGGGGGTCAGTGCCGCAACCAAACGAGTAATTGATTACAACTCTTCACTTGCATCCGACATCACGCTGCCGACGTCAACTTATTGCAATACACACATATTTCAAACATTTGTATAAATTATCCTATTATTTCAAAAATCACTAAATAAATACTACTACTAAAAAATGAATATTGTAACAATTTTATAAAATTATATATATATATATATATATATATATATATATATATATATATATATATATATATATATATATATATATATATATATATATATATATATCTTTTAAAAATAACTTGTTTTTAAATATATAAATATAAATAAATGTTGTTGTAAGGAATTGAACTTCCGTTCTAAAATCAGGATTATTACTACTACAATTGATAAATTTTATGACAAATTTTTTACCACACCCAACAAAAAACCAAGATATAATTCATAGATGCGTCATATATTTTTTTTATTTAAAATAATATACTATATATTTTATCGGTTGAACTGACAAATGAGGGTTAAAGTATTTAAAAGACACACTTTTCAATCGGACAACTACTTTTTAGCACTTTTTTAATTTTTTTTATAAATATTTTATAACTTATTTTCCCGGTTGAACTAGAAACTTAGAGGTGATTGATTACACAACTACTATATAAAGGGAGGCCTCCCTCACTTGAAACCACGTCATTTTCCAATGATTTTCTATTTCTTTAGAATTTATTTTTTTTTTCTCCTAAGTTTTTTTTCTTTTATTTTACTGTTGGTTGCCTAAGTGTTATTAAGCGAAGCTCTATTTTGTGAGAAGAATATTTTAATAAGTTGTTGTGTTGATCGTTTCTAGTTTTAAGGGTGTGATATCTTTAAGAGATTGAGTATTGGTTTTTGAGATCAACCATAAATCTCTTTTATTGGTTTATTAAGCTTCGCCAAAAAAAAATTTATTTGGTTAAAGAGACCATCCATAAATCTCTGATTGTCTCGATAAAATAAGTTGGGTAAAAGTCGTCTTTAGGTTAGGGATAAACATGTTCAAAATCTCAAGATCATATTGTATTAGTGTTCGTAGGCATAACCTTTAAAAGCTTAGAAGTCTATAGTGAAAAATCTCGAGAAGACCTCTTGGGGACATGACTAGGCCAACGTTTGGCCAAACTTGGATAACTCTCTGGTGCAATCTTTTTATTCTTATTCTCTTTATTTTCTACAATTTACTTTTCTGTACTTTACTTCCTTAATGCTTACTCACTTATAAACTTACTAACACGATCTTATTCGAAAAAGGTTAAAATTAATCACATTTTTAAATACCACAATTCACCGCCTCTTGTGCTTGAGGTCACTTGTTCCACAAGTGGCATCATATACTGACTCTTGCTAAGGACTAATCTTCTCAGAAGGAAGGATGACTTTAAGCTATTCACTAAACAAACATTCATCCTTCAATGGAGAAGAGTGTGGGTTGTCGAAAGAGAAAATGGAATTTTTCATAAAGGAAATAGATCATGGTTTTTGGAATGCCATGAAAGAAAGACCATTTATTCCTACACATGATGTTGACGGTGTTGTAGTAAACAAACCTTTGGTAACAATCGATTTCCTCATCCAAGAGAGACTTTCACGAGTTCTTTTACAATTAGGTTCACTCTCTCCTTCACATTAGTGGTTCATTGGCCTTTCAGTGAGAATATCCTGAAACGACGGTCTATGAGGCTTAGATGCACCTCCATCTGATAGTGTGACCGGCGACGACGACGTGGAAGTGGGAAAAACAAAGGACTCAACGGACAAATTTCTTTGTTATTCAAAAGTTGTTGTTATTAACGTGGTTGTTTTAATGTACATTATGATTAGGGTTAAATATGTTTGTGGTCCTCCTAAATATCTCATACTTCACTTTTAGTCTCTCAAAAAAACTTCTTTAAAGAATGATCCTTTTAAAAAATTGCATCTACACTTTTGATCTCTCGTGTTAAAATTGTTGCTAATTCAGTCGTTAAGTTGTAAAACGTCGCTAAAAATTTCGCTAATTCTATCGAAAGTTGTAAAAATTGTTACTAAGTTGCAGGAGGAATCAAAAGTATAGATAAAAAATTTTAAAAGGATCATTCTTTAAAAGAAATTTTTTAAAAGTCTAATAGTGAAATATAAAATATTTAGGTAGTGTTTATTGTTATGTTAATATCTTTATCTAAAACTAAAATGTGTACATTTAACATTTATATTTAATGTGACTTTTATTTCTTTTAGTAGTACAAAGGAAATAAAACTTTATGTGTTGTCCACAAATTTTTTTCCTTTCATCTCTTTTCACTAGCTTTGCAAATGAAAGAAAACTGACTTTTTAAATATAATTGTTTGTTCTTTTAAGATAGTACAGTTTAATAAAAAAATATTAATTAATTTATTTATGTATAAAAAGAAGAATATAAAAATGGATCTTTCGTATGATTTTTTTGGTTTTTCATTTTTTCGAACACTAAAATTAGTTGATGTTTATCGAGATTGCAAAAGTCCACACATAGCAATCTTAGTCATCTAAGACAATAAATAATTATTAAGATTGATTTCGTTGAAAGAAGTAACGATACAATTTATTTGTCTGTTTACCCACTATTTGTGTATAAATTTGATTAAGTTGAAATTGAAAAAAAAATTATTTGAGATTAATATTTATACACTATCATTTACATATATATTTTTTAAATTGTTAATCAACTATAATAACTAAATTATTAAAAGTATTTGATTTTAATCTTAACTACTTCTAAAGTATTACGTGTGAATTTTTTTTAACTTTTTTGATATTATAAGTTTTTTAGATATGTAAGACTTACAATTGAAGTTAAATATTTTTAAACTCTAAAAAGAAGTGTAACTCACTGCTTAAAAGTTCATATAATTTTCAAATTGATGTAAAAAAGTCATTCAGAATCAGAAGCATGAATTACAAATAGTACATGTGTTTGGTGTAAAAGAAAAACTAATTTATTAGACATTCTAAGAACGAAAGTTTGAACAACAGCGTCGCTTTGGCCGAGTGGTTAAGGCGTGTGCCTGCTAAGTACATGGGGTTTCCCCGCGAGAGTTCGAATCTCTCAGGCGACGATTTCAATTTTACTTAACTATTTTATGCATTCTCACGCGCTGCTGTCTGCGCTTGGTGAATCAAATATTACGTTTTCTTTATTACTCTTTTAGTCTTTCATATATGTAACAGAACAGTGTGATTTTTTGAGAAACTCACTGCTTATTAAGAAATTCACTCGCTCCAAATTATACGTTATTTAACAAAATATATTTATCCTAAATTATATTTATTTTATAATATTACTAAAAAGTTACTGATTTTTCTTTCTATTTATTATTTATTACTTTTAAATTTTAATTTATCTTTTTTACATTATTAATGAAGTATTTTTTATAAAGTACCTCATAATTTTTCTTTTTTATATAATATTAATTATAATTTTTTAAGGTTAAATAAGTTTTTTGACTCTATAAATATTACAGTTTTATTTTTAGTCCCTCATGAATTTTGACAACGGTTTTAGCTGGTTCTGGCAATGTTTTTTTTTTTTTGTAAAAACTGTTGCCTAAAAGGCAGGGAGGGACTAAAAATGAAAACTGCAATATTTATAGGGACCAATATTGAAATACTTTCACATACGCCCAACTTGCAAGATGATGATGCGACAGCCCCACTATCAGATTCTTAATAACTTTCAACTCAAATACATTTAAAGGAAGGAAAAGACCCAAGATCGAGAAAGTACATTCATAAAAAGGGATGACGCAATCGTCATACTCACTACATATTCTATCATTTTTCACTAGGAGTCAAAACACTCATATTTGAAGATGAACCAACATAAAGAAATGCCCCACCAAGATTACCCTCTCAGGTGAATACACAAGTGATTGAAGAATAAAGTGAACCCACCCACGAAGCATAAACATCTTCTTTTGACTTTTTCCTCATGATACTATTTTTTTCAAACACCAGAAAAGTGAAATATCAAAAGAAAGAAAATAACAACAAACTGTGAAAGATAGCTCAAAAGAATGGGGAGTTGACTCTTCAAAAATCACACGTGGGCAGGCTAATGAAAATAAGCCCTATCAACATTTTAAATCGCTTATATGCAACGCTCAAGTACTCTAGTTCCCAAGAGTCATTATGAGGGTACCTCCGAAAAGTTAGTTGTTGTTTTTGTTACTGCAGATATGTTTGTTGAGGTATATTGATGTTTTTGTTGAGGTAAGTTGTTGTTTTTTATAAATATTGTTGTTTGTATTATTGTAGATGTTTTATTGAGGTATGTTGATTTTTTGTTGAGGTATGTTTATATTTTTGTTGAGGTAAGTAGTTGTTTTTGTTTATACATGTTTGTGTAATTTCTAATGTGTTTGTTGAGATATGTTATTGTTAATGTCATTCTTTGTACATTGCACTTTCATTTTGTTCATCCAACATGTCACAAAAGATGAATTTATTATATCATATGTGGTTTGAGTGTTTTACCAAACCCTCACTATTTTTGAGTGTTTTACAATAATATGAAAATTCAAGTTATATTAGAAAAACAACTTACATTAATCATTATTTTTCAAGCTTTCTGCAACCCATTATCCGTATTTCGCTCTTTAACGATTAAAATTTGGTTCAATACTCCTAGTTCTCGGGCCATCACTTCCTTCTCTAGTAGTTATGTATACAAAGTTAATACACTGTAGAATGAACTAGTAGAAAATAAAGTGTTGGTTGTTGTAAGTTCGGTATTTTTAGAGTTGGCATTAATTTTTGTAAAACAAATACTAACTACAAGAATGGAATATAGTATGTCTGTATAAGAACAGGTACAGGAGATGATGAAACATGTTGGGTTGAAGGTATTCAACATCTGGAACAACATGTCCTAGAAGATGTTGAGACTTGTTGAATTCGACATTGCGTCTGCTGAGTTAGATTCAAGAAGATTCAGGTTGAGTTAAACAGATGCAGAATATTCAGAAGAATGTTATGCAAATCCTGATTGGCGCAGAATAAAAGGTCTAAAAGAATCAAGGATAATAATGAAGAATAAAGACTTTCTATAATTGGAGACAATTTAGAAAGACTTGATTGAAAACCTAATTTTTAGCAGAAGATTTTACTAATTTGTAACAACAAATATGCTGCGATTAGAAGTCCAAATCCAGTTGGGAATAAGTTATAAATAGAAGCATTGTAACCTAAGTTTAGTGAGACAACTGAATATTTCAAAGATGTAATCATTAGGGCTTGTCAAGGTAAACCTCCCGTCTCGTGGGAAGGTTACCATGTGAACCTCGAAGCCTGTAGGTAAGAGATGTAGTGTTCTTGAAGGAAGCTTTGAAGTAACTTCAAGTTTAGAATGCTGAAGAATGTAATCAATATTAGGAAGAGTGATTAAGTCGTTGCTACAACTCTTGGGAATGGAGAATTGTACAACATCGATGCGGTGTTAGGAAGTGGGATGGGGATATTCCATATCTAGAGAGGATCTAGGTAAAGGGTCATTGGGTAGGGATTAAGTGAGAAGTTGTAAAATGGGATTGTTTAGCTTCGAATTGGTACTACTGATAGTGAACTTGATTCATGGCTTGGTTGCCCCCATAGTAGGTGTGTTTGTTACCGAGATGGGTTAACATTTTCTGGTGCTGATTATTGTTTTTCAGTCTGCTATGTTTATACCTTGTTGCATTAAATGTTGGATCAGATGTCTAGACATGTCATCTGAAGTCTGACCTACCAGAATTTCAGTTGTGTTGGGGTTGGTTGAAAATATACGTGTTTGAAAAAGTGCCACGTCGCTTATTTTTGTGAAGGAAAAAAGAGTCCAAGGCTATATATAGGATTCAACTTTTTCTTTACAAGATGCAAGATTCAAAAGCAATTTAAGCTTCTATTTGACTTTCTTTGTTCTCTTATGCTCTTGTATTAGAGTGTTGTGAGATGTAGTTAAATATTTGTTTTGGAGGGTGTGCGTGTATTGAGGGCCTGGATTATTTGAGGGTATATTATATGTTGTAACAATTTTCGCATAGTATTATTCTCTGGTTGTCTATTGACAACACTCGTAGTTTTTTCTCCGATTTTGGAGTTTCTATGTTAATCTCTTGTGTTGCGATTGTGTTCTTCTTTTTTCTCTATGCTTGTTATTTTCCCAAAAACTGGTATTAGAGCTTTTGGTTTGATCCAGAGATATGAGTTCTTAGTATGCTCTGTGGTTGCAGCTTTGTCTGATCTTCCACATCAAAAAAGAAATGTGATGTTGTGAAAAAGTTGTTGAGATGTAGTCACTAGTTTCGCTGTGCAATTTGGGTTAGAGAAAATTGATGGAATAATTGTTTTTGACTTGTGGAAAGTTCAAGTCAAATATGAGTTACACAAGATGCAAGATTATGTCGGTGGTTGAAGAGCTTCCTGCCAACAAGGAAGTTACACCATAAGTTTTCAACCTAGTTTCCGGCATGTGAAAATTCTTGGAGTGGTTTAGCTTCAAGTGAAATTTATTCTTCATGATAAAATATATTATTGTAGGAGATGAGAATGTGAAATTCTTGAAGTGATTTATCTTCAAGTGAAATATATTTTTCATGAGAGAGTATGAAAGTTTTTAAAACTATGATTGTCGGTGAAGACAATGTGAAATTTTTTGGAGTGGTGTAGCTTCAAGTGACTATACCCTTTATGATGGAGTATGATTGTCGATGAATACAATGAAAACTTAAGTATTATTTTCAATCAAGGTGGATATTGTTGTGGTTGGTTGAAAATATACATGTTTGAAGAATTCCCACATCGCTTATTTTTGTGAAGGAAAAGAGAGTCCAAGGCTAAATATAGGATTCAAGTTTTTCTTTACAAGATGCACCAGTCAAAAACACTTTAAAGCTTCTATTTGAATTTCTTTGTTCTCTTATGCTCTTGTATTAGAGTGTTGTGAGATGTAGTTAAATATTTGTTTTGGAGGGTGTGCATGTACTGAGGGCTTGGATTATTTGAGGGTATATTATGTGTTGTAACAATTTTCACATAGTGTTATTCTCTGGTTGTCTATTGACAACGATCGTAGTTTTTTCTCTGATTTTGGAGTTTCCATGTTAATCTCTTGTGTTGTGATCGTGTTCCTCTTTTTTCTTTATGCTTGTTATTTTCCCAACAGGTTGAAGAATTAGAAGTATTGAAACAGATTCTAACTCTTAAAGAGCGAGATACGAATAATGAATTGCAAAAATCTTGAAAATATTGACTAGTGTAATTTGTTATTCTAATATAAGTTAATTTGTCATGTTATTATTTTCAAAATCAGATTGAAATATTATATATTTAATGAGAAATTGATGAAATAATCATTTCACATCAGTTATAATAAACTCAAGTGTATATATCACCATGGTTGGAAGCTATAACTTTGGCGAAATATAATGATTTTCCATTTGAAATGCAAAAATGATGTCACTGGGTATTGAATCAATGAACATTCCACTTTTTACCACCGTTAAATTTTACAACCGTGGTTATATATTATGCGCTATAGAGTTTTTACTATGACTACTTGCGTGTGGTGGAATGTAGAACATTTACTATCACACCATTCGTTACATCAAACCTCCGACCGTAGTAAAATCCTTCTCCCAACCATGGTAAAAAAGTTTATTTTATAGTAGTGACATATTTTTCACATGTCCTTTTGCAATCAAAGTTGGGAGGAAATTAATAATCCTCCTAACTTGGGATACAATTCCATCATTAACTCAGCATATTGTCCAAACTCATACACTAGGGTAGAGACCTACAATTATGGAGTTACTCTCGTCACATTTCATCCATACCATTCACACGATCTGGACCACAAGGAACTCCAATAGATTCACAGACTCCAAAATTTCAATGTATGCAGATTCAATCAAGATCACTTATTTCATTCAAATGAGTTCACATAACTTCAAAGACTGAGTCTCAAACAACCAAAATGAGATAGAATTTTTTCACAGACTTCGAATCTAATTGAATTATAGAAAGGCACCTAAAATTACAATTGTTTTCTAGAATGCCAAATCATTGGTTGGACGAAGATAAACATAAATAGTTTATGAAGGGAGAATTGTTGGCGGTCAAAGCTATCGCTTAAGACCACTTTGACAACTATATATGAAATTTCTTGTACCATTCGAGAAGATAGTCGATTTTGAAAGCATTGATTATAGCTATCCTGATACCTCTTGAGCTTTCTCTTGTAATATATATTCAGTTAAAGTTATTCTGATTATACTTCATCTTGTAAGATTCAGTTAAAATTATAAAAATGTGTTTTAATTTTTTTATAAGTTAATGTGTTTTAAATTTTACTTTAATTTTACTTACAAATTTTAATATATTCAGTTAAAGTAAAATTTATACTTTATCTTGTAAGACCCATTCAACTTTTAACAACAATTTATAAGATCCATTATCTATAAAAATCAAATAAAACATAGAAAATTTCTTTATCCACCTTCCTATGGGGTCACCCCCTGCGAAAACCCCAACTTACCCCTGCTTCGGAGATGCATCTTCGAAGTATTTTTTTTTCTAAATTTTCCCAGACTTCGGAATTGCACTTCCGAAAACACCAAATTGGGGGTGTTTTCGGAGATGCACTTCCGAAAACACCTTTTTTTACATTTTGGGGGGTTTCGGAAATGCACTTCCGAATTATGCAGAAATTGTATTTTTTTTTATGTTTTTCTTAACAGTCTCGTATTTAATTAAACGAAAACGCCGAACAAACTAAACGACATATCAACATAAAATACAAATATGATAAATAAAATCCAAATAATATATATACAAAACGATAATAGTGTGCAAAATACAATCCGAATACAAGAAAAATAAACCCGAACCCCTACTGGGTATGCCTAACCCTCACTCCCTGGGACCTCCTCTGCCTCCTATATGCCGCCGCACGGCCCGCGTCACCGACGATCCTCTCCACCACGGCGACTGCCTCTGGACCGCCCTGATCAATGATACCTCGATCCAACGCGTCCCGCCCAAGCATCTCTATCCCCTGGCATATCGGCAGGAGATCAATGCCATGGTCATCCTCGGCCTGTTGGTTCTCCAGGATCTCCTTGTATGCTGGCCTAGGAGCACCGGGAGCGTCAGATGTCATCAGAGGATGTGACACCCGATAAAACCATGTGACATACCCCTCCTCACTGTGCCAGTCCTAGGTGACCTGCATGCGACGATACTCCTCCGGGACCACATGACGCTCCCAATATGCAAATATGTCAGTGAGCTGCACTCAGGTAACTGTGTCGGGAGCAGTCTCAAAAGGTGACATGGGTATCATCTGCACAAATCCAAACTTCCGCATATACCGCTCAGGGAGATACCTCACTATGGTGTTGGTCCCGCATGCCAACCAGCCAGAATATAACAAGATGCTGTCAAAGGCGACAGCAGCAGTGTGGTCGCTGAATGGCCTCCAACTGATGTCATCGTGCATCGTGCGGTCGAGGTACCCACGATATGGTCCCACTGCATTGTTCCCCCTCTGGAGAACGTATCGGGCGGCCCTGGGCATGGCGTCCTCGTACGCAGGATGAATGGCGAAGCCGTGGATGCGGGAGAAGTAGGAGATGATCCAGCCCTGAAACACAAACACGATAATGTATTAAAAATAAATACGAACCATAAATAAATGTGAAACAATTAAAATGAAACGTACTGTCAGGAGTGTGCAGGATCAGTCAACTGCCTGGTCCTCCAGTTGGAGGTCTCATTCAGCTTCTGGTATAGGTATACCAGAATAGCTGACCCCCAGTTCCACTGGTGAATGGTAGTCAAGTCCATGAAATAGCGGAGGTAGTTCACGTCGACGTATCTTGCACTCTTGTCCACAAAGAGTGTAGTGCCTACCAAAAACATGAACCAGCACCGGAGAGCGTTGGCACGGTGATACTCCATAAATAGGCCGTTCTTCGCATCCTCGGATTCGGCCGCCGCCACCAGGTGGTGCTCGTAATAAGCGCTCAATGTGGAGAACTGGATATGAGGCCCATTTGTCGTCTGGCACTCAAAGTCAGCCATATCTGGCTCCATACCCAGATAGATCGTCATCCACTCGATGGCATCGACCCTCTAGATCCGGGAATGGTCCAACAGCGTCCCCCTAATCGGCAAGTGGAGAAGACATTGCACATCGTGCAAGGTGATCGTCATCTCCCCAACCGGTAAGTGGAAAGAAGACGTCTGCCTGTGCATACGCTCCACAAAGGCCCCCCTACATGTCGTGGCTGATGGTGGTATACCCCGTCATACACAGCCCACCTAGTCCTGAAGTTGTCACCGCGTCGTTAAACCACTGCGCCTCTGATTTAAAGAGACCGAAAATCTTCCGGGCGTGGTTCACCTGTTTTAAAGTTTGTCTCTCCTGTTACAACAAAAACAAAAAAAAAAACATTGTTAATTAGACCATTAAGAAAATGTGGAATAAAAAGCTAAATAAAAAACGGTTAAATAATAAAGTCGGATAAATTATAAGAAATACCTCTCCCGCCCAGACACGTCGAGAAACGTGCTCGTGGTAGGAAATCAGCACGGACGTGTCAATGGGCCCTCCCGGGTAGCCCTCCTCCTCCTCCTCCACGTGCAGAGGGTCAACATCCGGTACCTCCTCCTCCGCCTCCTGGTATCTAACTGCCTCCTCCTCCTCCTCTCGTACCTCCTGCTGGCGGGAAGAATAGACCCGAGCCAGACGACTCCTCGATCCAGATGAGGAAGTACCCTTGTCCATCTACACGGGTACTCACACACGACCCCGTCCCTACGTCGACGCCAGCTGCGCCGCCCGCTCGCGTCTAGCCGACGTTGCCTGGGTCTCTCTCCCCTGTCTGATGCGTGCTAGGTTGCCTGCCATATTCCTGAAAACAATTGAAATCAATAAAAATGCGAAACAATTGAAAAAAAACAATTCTGGACACACTTCGGAAGTTCATTTCCGAAACTGGTGAGGGAGGTGTTTTCGGAAATGAACTTCCGAAACACCCCTGCGAAGCCAAATTTTGCAACTTCCATGGCAGAACCCCAAATGCAAACTTCTAACATGTTATAATGCTTCTAAACAACCTAAATACTACTACCAACCTACCCCTATATCATTTTTGCAATTTCTAACAACCCTAAAATGCATTTGAATCATGGATCTAAAGATTTATAAACTTACCAATTGAAGTGATTGAGTAGCTTTTGAATGTAGTAGAGCAAGTAGAATCAGCCTTTGATGTAGACTTGAAACTTGGTTTTGTAAAAAATCTTTAGAGAGGAAATATTGATGGTGATTTAGGGTAAAAATGAATTGGGGGAGAGACTGTTTTGTTTAATATGCAAAACGCGCAGTATTTCATAAATGCACTTCCGAAATGCTGTTTTAAAAAATGTATTTCCGAAATAAGACAAATTTTGAAAGAAAAAAAAAGCGTTTTCGAAGATGCATCTCCAAAAACAGTATTTTTTTGTATTTCAAAAATGCATTTACGAAGTTAGGGGTATTTTGGATTTTTCGCCAGAAGTGATAAGAAGACATGGGGTGGATAAAGAAATTTCCTAAAACATATACCTTAAATTAATACATTAACTAATATTATTATTTGGGAAGAAGAGAATGTTGAGAGATGCATGTGGCAGCAGCAACGATACCCAGCTACCACCATCACCACCGCCGCATCTACGCTTCACTCTTCGCCATCGCCAAACTCAAAACAACCACAATGGCCAGCAGCAGCAGCAGTAGCAATTCGGGCGAATTCACAACAATCAAAGAGAGAGTCACTTTCCAGAAAGACATAAAGAAAAGCAAATTCATCGCCATTGCTGGCTCCGTCTCCGACGATAAAGCCGCTATGTCTTTCCTTTCTCAGGTTAGTTAGTTCCATTTACGCTCAATCATTTCCTCAATTTAATTTGAAATTTGTAACTTTAGTGAATAAATTGATAATTTTTTTCAATTGGTTATTTTCAGGTGCGGGATCCAAAGGCTACTCATAATTGCTGGGCTTATAAGGTATTATAAATGTTTTTTTTAATTATTGATGAATATGTAAATTATTCTACGAAATTGTGAATTATCAAAATAGTTCATAAGATAGCAAATATAAATTAAAATTAGTCTGTAAATCCTAGTTCAATGGGCAAAAAGTCTATATTGCTAGATTGGACGTCATCATCAGAGTTGTTCGAACCCTGGTACAGAAAAAAACTGAGATTATAACACTTCAATATAACAAATAGTTCATAAGATAGCAAACAACTCTTTAAACTCACAATTTCCTATTTCTCAATACTTAATGTGTGTGAATTCGCCACTAGGCTCTTTAGAACCACAAAAAAAGAAAATTTATGTTGTTAGAGGCCGAGAAATGGTGTTCTACATGGACCCCGTATCAATGCATCGTGATTCGTGACTAAATTGAATGTGAAATTAATGAGGAAAAAATTATCTAACATGTTTGAATCCCAAGTAATGTGGCGATGATGATAAGGCTGAGTGAGTTCCGTGCAGACATAATAGTTGAATCTGAATATCTGATTCAAGAAATGCTCTAGTATGGGGGAGTAAATTGGATTCCTGTCCATGGAAGCTGGGATTTTATAGCAACAAACTGAAGAATCTGTTACGGGCGCTGGCACTGGTCATCTTTTGTACATGTTAGTTGAGAGGCCAACAGTATTGCGGAGGCTTTGGAAAAGGAAGGGAAAGGGGGTAATTTGGCACTGATATGAAATTATGCAGATAATAAATTTGACAGTTCATATTAGTAGTGGTGTGTATTTATGGCATAAAATGATGTGTAGTGCTGCATTAGGATAGTCATCGGTGGTGGATGAATTTATTGGAGTGTAGGTTGAGGTGTATCTAAGTATTTGGTCTTGAATTGATTTGGTTTTTTGAGTTTATTGGTTTTATGCAATTAGAATAGCATTTGATGGTCTCTGAAATGGATCATGGTTCAGATTTTTTTAGCTTCTAATTTTTGAACCTCAGGCCTATTATTTACCATACTTTAGTGCTGTTAATATGCTATGAATTAGACTGCATAAGTGCGTTAACAGTGCTGCCGTATCATAAATAATGCTTTATGGAGTAAGATTCTACAGTTATGTGGTGGTAATGTCCTTGTGATGCTGCTGCCTTTATTGTCTTGGTGTTAATATGGTGGAGAATGAGAATCTGCTATGGCCATAACCAGAGTGTTAAGGAACGGCATATGTGCCCTCTATGTACTTCTTCATGAGCGATGGTTTGCTAAAGAAGAGTGTAATGCTTGGTGATATCCTATGGGCATGAAACACTTGGGTGGTTTTTTGGCTTAATAGTTGGTGTTATATTTAGTTTTTTGTTGAATGAAGGGGTGTGCAAATTAATGTTGCTCGCAGTAATTTGTTATGCAGTGGGTGTTTTCTTTGGTGTGGTGCTCTACAGGTCAAAGTAGAGCTCCATTTTCTTTTGAATTTGGTTTACTTTTTCTTACATTTAGTTTTAGCACATGATTAAGTATCCTCTCAAACCCCTCATAGGGGGTGTGGGGAGAATGTACTAATGATGTTAAGCTAAATGTTATTTTGATATGATGTTTATTGGGAAAAAAAAGTTCATATAGTATGCCATGGATAGAAACATGGTCCTGGATAGAACATTTTGATGCAAGTTTTTCCATAGAAACATAGTACAATTGAAGCTAGAAAAATATAATAGTGTATAATGTTACTAATGAGTTGCTACTACTGCAGACTGCTTATCTTATCTTTTGTTCAACAGGTGGGGGATCAATATCGATCCAATGATGATGGCGAACCTTCAGGTACGGCTGGGAAACCAATATATTCTGCTATTTCTACTTCAGGAATAGATAGAGTAATGGTGGTTGTGATCAGGTTAATACTTTAACAACGTTACTTTAACATTTCAATGATTTCATTTATTTATATTAATGTCATCAATTTGAGATACCGAATTCTGTTGGTTTGTATGAGTTCAATATCAACTCAATTTATTTTTATTCCTTGACAAAGTAACTGCAGAATGTATGCCTGTGGATTGTTGTACATTTTAAGGGTTAAGTTAAGCAATTCATCCTTTGATATTGGATTTGGAACATGATTTGTATTGTGATTTACATTGAATTTCAGGCATTTTGGTGGTATCAAACTAGGCGCCGGGGGATTGGTCAGGGCTTATGGAGGAGTTGCATCAGAATGTCTGAAGAATGCTCCGACTTGCCTTGTCAAAACAAAGGTGATTCATCTCTTAGCCTGTACCGCATCTTTGGTTTTATCTATACCTAGAATTGCACTTTCTTGATGGTTTTTCAAACTAGTTATACTCATGATGTGTGAATTTATGAACAAAATTATGAAATATGCAGGTGCCAATGGGTGTAGAAGTCCCATTTGACTTACTTGGAGTGCTCTACCATCAGGTTTGTTCTTGCATATTTATATTGATGACTCCGTGATTATGAATATGGTAGGATAATAAATGAGTCTGATAAGAAGAAGTGTAAGATTTTCTCAAAAATGTGTTTGGATATATCATATTTAATATTTGACCTTTGTAATTAAGGTATTCTACACCCGTTTTGAACAGCAAATCTTGATTTCTTTTACCCATGCCTCTTATAGTTAAGTTATATGTTTCTGTAAAATGTATATGCATCTTATCTTATGCTCATTGTTAATGTCATTTTCAGCTGCAGTCTTTCAATGTCGAAGACATGAAACAGGATTATGATACAGGTAAAGATGACATATCAATGGTTACTTTTAAAGTTGAGTTTGACCAAGCTGAGAAACTGGAGGAAACACTGAAAGCCAATTGTAGCCGAGACTTGAAGTTTTATAAGCATTGAAAATGAACACTACTAGATTTGAATCAAAATTTTCATGTAATATTTACTCATGCATGGTGATGGATGCAACTTCATTTGAAGATATGAAGATGAATGGGGCACACACATGCTCAGTACATATTAAAGTTTTGCCTTATGTACCCCTACCCTATTAGGACTAGTTTGCTGATATGAAACCTTATTTAAAAAGGCTTTAAGAATTATTGTAGTTTAGCAATTTTGTTATACAATTATGTAAATTCTGTAGTAACATTTACAAATCTTCATCTATACAAATACAATGAAATATCATTGTATTGCAGTTTTGGAACATTTACCTGGTGTAACTCTCATGGCAGCTGCTAGTAACTTGTATGTTATCTTTATATAAAATATGAAATGAGGGCATAAGTGATACCTTATGTAAATGAATAACACAATCAAGACAAAAATAAAATTTGGCTCCCACAATAAAGGGAACATACAGCAGACCAAATCATCATAGCCACACCCAACAAGAACAATATTCACAGACAAACAAACAGAAAACAGAAGGAAAGAACCAAATTGACAAAGAGAAGATTTACTCATAACTGAAACATAAATTATCCACTCAACTATAGTCCTACAGAATCTGTACAACATTACAACAAGTTAGAAAGGCATTGCTTTTGCTAAAATCTCTATCACACAAGCAAAACATAGCCTCTTTTTTCTAAAACATAAAAACACATCCCAGTAGTAATAAACAACTTCACCAACTCCAAATTAGGGTTTTCATTTTCACAGCTCCACTTCCATTTCAGGATCCGATTCAGATTCACTATCAGGAACAACAAACCCTTTCACTTTAGACCTATTAGCCACAGTTTTTATCCTCATCTTCTTACCCCCACTTCCCCCAATTTCAAATCTACAATTCTCATCCACAGGATACCTCAAGGGCAAACTCATATGATAGCAATAGTACTGTTCTTTCCCTTCCACCATAGACTCTGCCTCCGGCGGCTTCACCGGAGTTCCATGAAAGGTTCTCCGACAGTTCCCACACCGAAGTGTACAATCTTCATATTTCTTCTCATACTCATGCAAATACCAGCAATAAGGACACATAGTCCAAAACGAAGCCACCTCTTTAATCTCCTTTTCGTATCGGTCTAACTGAACCGGATCAGAGAGAATCTGCCATGATTCACGGACTCGCATTAAAGCTTCTTCCGCTAAAGGAAACTTGTTCTTGTTCGGGTCAAGCTTTCGAACAAGAATCTTGTAACGCTGCCGCATGAAATCGCGGTTAGTGGTGTCGTCGGAGGGTTTGAGTTGGAGTATAGCATAGTGATCGGGAAGGTTGTTGTTGGGACCCACTCGGAGTGACGCGGCCTCCATGACGTCGATTATTGCGAGCATTCGGTCGAGTTGAGTTGCGATTTCTGGATCAGATCTTGGTTGGCGTTGGATGAAGGTGCGGCAAGTTGGGAACATTCGGCGGGAGAGCAAAGTGGCACCTGAACGGAGAGAAGAGTGGTAGGAAATGGGTTCTTCTCGGGTTTTGTTATCGGTCTCCATTTCTGAGTGGTTGGTGAGATAGGTTGAAGAAAGAGTGTGAGAGTGACGGAGTGTGCGGATTCTTTTATAGATTTTTTTTTGGTTATGAGAAAAAACATTTGGGGTTAGATTTTGAGAAGGCAAATCGACAAAATATTGAGTGAGTTAACATTTTCATTTATGTATTTTAGAAACAAGTGTGATAAGACACTCTTTCTTCTTTTTTTTTACAAGCAATAAATTTAAGCTATTCAAAATTTATTAACAAGAGTATAAGGGATATTCAACCTACATCGAAGTAGAAATTGTTTGTAAATTTATTTTAACAAACACTGTAATGGTCAAAGTGTTTTTATGTTATTAGTGTATAAGTTGAAGAACTCGTGGCTAAGGTCTATGCATGCTAGTTCAACGTGCTCACGTAAAATACACGAAATGGAATAGTAAGATTAGGTTTCAACGTGCTCACGTAAAATACACGAAATGGAATAGTAAGATTAGGGTTTGATTTTTAAGACGACACATATTCAAGGAAGAAGTTTACTTCAAAGCAAGAAAGGCTTAATAGACGCGCCATATACTTTCAAATTTTTCAGCACATTTTTATGAGTTTATTATATTTTTACAACTAGGGTTCTTTCCGAACATAAAAAAAATCAAACAAAGATAGTTAGTATGCTACGTGAAAATGGTAGTTTCCATCCTAGCATTATTACGGCAACTATATCATGTCCACGTAATTGCTTTTATACTATTTATCGCTCGAGACAAATCACCCTTAACATGTTAAAAAATGATTTCATTCGTCGTCAACCAAATGTTCTATAACGTGTCAAACCAAAATATACCATTAAATTTCTTCAATCGGTCTACCTTTTAGAGATTCATATATACTAAAGAGGTGATTAATTCCAACCAAATCTTCCAATATCAAAGTTTCCAATTACTCAAATATCTTCCACCGTACCGATTTTGCAAAGTCATAAAAAATCATATATGTGAATGAGTTTCAATTCTTTGACAACATAGAACATAAATAGTATTTTGAGTTTACTTCAAAGCTAGAAAGGCTTAATAAGCTCATCTCGAATACACTAAACTTACACCTTTTAAATTTTCAGCACATTTTTACGAACATTGTCATTTATTATATTTTTACAACTAGGTTTTTTTCCATACCATACATGCAAACGTAAAAAATAAAATAAACAAATATAGTTAGCATGTCATGTGGAAATGGTAGCTTCCATCCTAGAATTATTACGACAATTATATCACGTCCACGTAATTGTTTTTATACTATTTACCGCTCGAAACACATCACCTTTAACACCTTAAAAAACTAATTTCATTCCTCATCAATCATATGCTCCATAATGTGTCAAACCAAAACATACCATTAAATTTCTTCAATCGTCTACCTTTTAGAGATTCAAAAAAACTAAATAGGTGATTAATTCCAACCAAATCTTCCAGTATCAAAGTTTCCAATTACTTAAATATCTTCCTTCGTACCGATTTTGCAAAGCCATAAAAAAAATCCTATATGTGAATGAGTTTCAATTCGTTGACAACATAGAACATAAATAGTATTTTGAGTTCCATGGATAACCCCTATTTTCTCAAAAGCATCGTGTATTGGAAGCCTTTCGGGAATAAATCGTGATCCGAAAATCTGAATTTTGGATGAGATATTTACTTGCCACACCTCTTTGCAAGGCAATTTGATTAATATTTAGTTATAACATGATTTCATTGCCTTTCGAGAATAAATTACCATCCAAAACTCTGGATTTTGGATGGGATATTTATTCACCACACCTCTTTACAAGCCAATTTCATTATATCTTCCGACGTGTGTTGATTTCGCATTATCGATTAATATTTGTTTATAGCACAATTTAATTGGAAAAACCACCAATTTTACCTAACTTCTAAAAAAATATCATTGTTGTTACTTTGCAAAACACCTCGGCCAAAATATGTCTCAAAGCATCAAATTCCACTACAGTCTGCATTGATAAACGCAACTTAATTTCAATTACTTTGCAGACCACGAAAATGGTTTTGTGAACGCTGGCTGGACATAAAACGGAAAAGATGACCGCTTATGCGCATTTTGTATTGATGCCTAAGTTGTCACCGAAAGTGACACCAAAGTGACGCCGGAATTATTTTCGGAGTCAGAAATGTCGCAGAGATATATATTTTATTCTTTGGATTTCAACCATGCATTTGTTTGATCCAATGGTCGCGGATCAGGTGGTTTCGGTAACGTTATAGATGTCATCGAAAATGTTACCGGAGTCAGAGTTGTCGCCGGAGATAACTTCAGATTAGAAAAAAATGGTTTCCTTCTGTTACTTTTGTCTGTTTCTCTATAGTTCTCTGAACAACATATTCTTCTTTCAAAAAAAATTATGACTGAATGAATCTGAAAGATTTTGAATCTGTACCTTCAACTCTTCTTTATATTTGTTTTCGATTTTCCGAGTTTCAGTTAAGTATTTCCTTAGGCTTTGTTTGGATTGATGGAATCAGATGAAGCGGAGCGGAATGAAATGAAATAAATGATATTCCATTGTTTGGATAATTTAACAACGGATGGAACGGAGCGGAAAGAAGTGATATGGATTCCATTTCATTCCACCACTCACCACCATATTCCTTCCTCTCCGATTTGGGCGGAATGAACAATTTGCCTTATTCTGTCCTAAAATTTTCAAACAATGGAATGGTATCTTCATTCCGCTCTGTTCCTTTCCGCTCCACCCCACTCCGCTCTGTTCATTTCGTGATATCCAAACATAGCCTTAGTTTCTAACTCATGAGCAATTTCTGGTTGCGAAAAGAAATCTTGAGGTTGAGGTTGATAGTTAGGGTAGTTTGAATATTCATAGAAGGTGGAGGATGATTGTTGAGGTGGAGCAGAAACTATGTGTTGTTGTTGGTATGGGATGTAGTATAGAGTGAAGGTTGAAAATGGAGGATTTGAGGATGCATAATAATATGCAGGATATGGGTTTATGGATGGTGGAGCAGAAATGATTGTTTTAGTGGAACAATGTGAGTGAGTGAATGTAGGAGAAAATGGATGATTGTTGTAAGAATATGCCATGGAAGGATTGAGTGCAAAAGATGAAAACACCAATGTTAGGATGCTAGAATCCTAAACCTAATAAAACTATGAAAAGCTATAAAACTAAGAGAGAAAGATAAGACTAAGCTATAAAAATTAAACTTCATTTCTTTTCATTGATATCCTAAAATATGTCAAAGACACTACATTATATAATATTTTAAATGGATAATCAAATAGATCTAAACATTCAAAGTCCAACTAAATAATATTAGAGAAAATCCAATTAAATTCAACTAATAATATTAACTCTCTATCATATAATGTAATCAACCACGTAGCAAAAAGTGACTAACTTGTTTAATTACCCAATGGATGGTATTCACAAAAGTTATCATCATGCTTTGAACTAGAAATACAAAGAAAAAGTCTCTCATAAGCAGCCACCATCTTGGTAGCAGTGAACAATTGCAAACCTCTTTCCCTAGCAACTTGACCTTTCTTGATAAGAATTCCTCTTCCACTAACCCATGACTCATACAAGGCTTTCTTAAGAGCAATCACTGTTGGTGAAAATGTATAGCCCATTTCATTGCCAACAATCACAGACCCTACAATGCTTGCAAGTTTTGTTGCCATTACTGGCTTACCACTCAACATTGCTTCTAGTAGAGTGTGATCCAAACCTTGTGCTCTTAAAGTAGGGTTCACAAAAATATCAATAGCATTATAGAAAGAAGCAAGTTCACTTTGTTCAAGGGGTCCTAAAACTAATACATTTGACCCAAGTTCTCTATACCTTGCAGCCCAAGGTCCATCTCCAGCCACAAGAATTATGCTACTCTCTAAAAATGTGTTGTTTTCTTCAATTATTTGCTTTAAGGCTTCAAACATTAAAGGGTGTCCTTTGTCTTTTACCAACCTTCCTGCTAGTCCTATCACCAATGACTTCGAATTTGGAACTCCGTGCCTTTGTTTGAATTCTTCTCCTTTGGAAATATCTGGCTTGAAAACTTGTTGGTCAACACCATTGAGAATAATGTGAACCCTTTCTTTTGGAATCATGTAGACTCTTTTTAGGATATCACCGGCGTGATCACTTGTTGCGACATGATGAGCGTAGTTTGTGAAGAATTTGATCTCTTCGACGACTTTTACTATTCTTTCTTTCATTGCATTTGTTTGTGGCTCGTCGGGGGGTCTTAGAAGTTCCTGAATGATGTCGGAATGAATAGTCTCGTATGCGATTCCGTGCCATGTGACTGCTAGATTTGTGACATATCGAGATCGTGTGTACCTAAGGCCAACACTTTCAGTGTGAACAATGTCAAATGGTTTAGTGGTTGAATTTTGGAGTTGAAATTGCTCCCAAACTGTGGCTTGGTCAAGGTAACCGGCAGGTGTTGGCTTTGAGAAGTGGAAATGTAAGTTGCTGATTGAATGATTAGCAAAAGAGGGGTTTGGTGAAGTGGTGAATATGTGAAGTTCATGGCCTCTTTTGGCTAGGGCAAGGTGAAGTGTTAAAGCATGGCGTTCAAGTCCACCTGCATGAGATTTTTGTGGCCATTTCTTGACAAAAAGTGCAATCTTGAGGAATTTTGGAGGTGGGTTTGATGGAAAGATTAGATTGTTCCATGCTAAAGGATATGACAGGAGATTGATTGATTGAGTTTGATTTTGTAGTGTTGTTTGATAAGCAAAAGAGGGATAGCATTGGCTGCAACAATGACTCCAAGAGAGGAATAAGATGATAGAGCAAATAGAAGAAATGATGACAATGTAGCAAAATTTTTGAAAGCTAAATACAGAACTTCGATCCTTTGCCATGGAATATAAGATTAGAATGAGACTATGGTAACATGGTTTTGTGTAGTTAGTTTTAAATACACTCAAAGAGAGACAAGAAAGTAAAAATGAAGAAACCTATCACATGGTCTCCTGGCCTGACACAAGAAGATTGTTGACTTTGATAACTGGATTTGCTTAAACGGCAAATTTGCTTTTCCACTTGTCATTTTACAATAATATACAAACCTTCAGAAACATAAAAATATTACACTTTCAGCGATAGGAAATGTTTTTCGATAATTTTTTAACAGTTTAACTTAGCACCGGAAGGTACATAAATGTCTAATTCGAGTTTTTTCCGGGTTCAAAAATCAATCCATTTGGATTAGCTGCACAAGCCAAAACTATAGAAATGTACAAAAACATAATTACGAATAAATACATTAACATTGAATAACGATTACATTGTACACAGATTTTCTTCCGCAAGAACAAAGTAAACCCGATTTAAATAGTAAATACAAAACCACTAAACCCGCCCCCCAAAGAGCATTAGCAATTTAGCATAGCAAACTTCAGGCATACTTGTTAACAACCATCCAGCTTTCAAGGATCATGTTCTGACATCTTTGAGTGCACCCCCTTTTTCCAGCTCATTGACTAAATCTCTAAGAGATGGAACTTTAGAAGCCAAGGTTCTATACAATCTAGAATACCGTGCACGAGTGCCATCTGCAGTTCTTGCTAGGGCAAGCAAGCTTAGAGCCTCAGGTAGCTCAGAAAATATTTGTTTCATTTCATCCAAGTTCAAACTTTCCAAAACCGAGGGCCTAGGGGCAACCCTCACAATTTCACCACCTTTAGGTTCTTGAACTCGAGCTTCAGCTTTAATGACTAGTTCTGAGTTTGAGTTTGCTCCACATTTTATTATAAATGGTGTGGCAGTGCCTGTATTAAATTGGAGCACATTCCACTGTGCCACGTCAATTTCAGATCCGGTGCCTAGATCTGTTGATGGCTTGCGAACATGAGATAGATCTTGAATGCGGTCATCTTCTTCAGGAATTGACTGTATCATAACAATAGAAGATTTAGGCATAAGGAAGATTTCGGCATCACAAAGGTAATCAAACTAATTTTTTTTTTCATCAGTTAAGTCCTCTGTAGTTTACAAACTCAACTCTAGTCCCAAACATCAGAGCAAACGACTAGTGTTGGTTTATTTCAGCAAAATCGTGGTGATAGTGTTACCAACTCATAAACACCAGTGAAATGAGGACAAGATGATTTACCCTAAAAAGGAATATAATAAACGTAACAGTCTGCATACCTCAACCATGCGGCAAGTATTGGCAATCTGGCTCTGAGCACACGGATGATCAATTTCAAGTAGCGAAGGCATTTGTTCTTTCAGTTCATCAAGAGAAGCAAGCATTGCTCTTTTCTTACTTTTGCTCAAGATGTTCACACTAGATTGTCTTGTTATATCCTGTTTAAATAATATCTTGAATTATTGATGTATCCTATGGGTACACAAACTTTCAAAACTGGATTTGCACAAATAGTATTAGAACCTTGATCTGCTTTAATATTCCATCGAGTGAAATGAGAGACGCTAATCGTGCATCTTCAGCTGCAGTAGAAGGATTTAAAATAGGCGAACCCCCATTTTCCAATGTCAATAAAGCTACATCACTTCTCATTTGTTGCAGAATCTGATTGTAAAAAGAATATGAGCTTGATATCAACCAATTGAGAAATATAGGATTTTCATCCAAGGCTCATTCATTCCATTAACCTAGATTAAATCTATAAAAAATCAATCATAAGAAGTCCTCATAGCCCTAGAAGCACAATAGTTAGATTATCAACTGGGAGTGGATCTAGAAAGGTTGGATGTCTAAGAAGCTATAAATAAATCTATATTGCAACATTGCCTATATACACTCAACAGTGGTGCAATGGCATTTGAAATTTGAAAACATGGGTGTAGGAGGAGACCAAAATGTACACGAGTCTTTGGGCGGACATTCTAGACCCTTTTGACTAAGCATTCCTTTACTTTATGATTTTTTAGTCTGTAAGTGGTTTTGTCCCCATTTTTCAGAAATAACTTTCCAATTTCTTCCCTGTTTATTGGTGTTAGAATCAAAGAATCAAATCCAAATATTTATCATTAGGATTAGAATTAGAAAGTAATATCAATTAGTATTTATTGAATTTATTCTATATGTTATTAAAAATAGAGATGAGCGTAGTCTGATTTAGACACACATAATCACAACAGTTGGGAACCTTTGTCTAATAATTAATGCAACGACAGGCTTAAACTCGTGCAGAAACTCAAGATACATGCAAAGAAAAATTCATATAAAATAATTAATGCCATGCATATTAAAAAGTTGAAAAAACAAATCACCTTCCTTCTTTTATGATCAACAGATTCTAGAGCTGAACGTAACTTGGCTACTTGTGCTGCATCTTCAGCCTCTTCTGTTGCCAAGGTACCAGCAATATCCTGATAACCAAAAAAATAAAGAGACCCAGACATTATTTAAATAGTAATGCAAATGTAACTAGTCACAGATGGCAACGAGAGATTAATGAAAAATAAAAATAAAAAATAGGGAAAACTTCATTGTTAAATTCTCTGCGGCTTTGGGAACTCAAAAGTACATCCACACAAAAGATGTCAAACCAAGCAGATGGATACAGTTTATTTAGAGCGTTGTTATTATATGATGAATGTGATGAACAAGGTATGTAAGCTATGAAGCTCATATACATACGGTACAACACAGATACAAGAAATTTGTAAATATCACGATATGACATGATCAAGATACATTAACAAAAATGTGGGTTTGTATGTGTGCGCGCGCACACAACATTTGTAAAAAGGCATTCATAATGCTAATTACTCGTTAATATATAAACATATAAGTAATCAATATATGATCATAATTTATAAATAAAAAAACTTATGATTATAACAAATAAACATAGTTATATATCTTTCCCCCACCCATATCAGAATCACTACAAACGTGTAACAAAAACTTACAAATTTGGGAAGAAGTATCAAAGAAGTAACGGTGGAAATATTATTAGAAAGAATTAAAATAATTATTGGATGCTTTTTGCATACATATTAGGAAGTAATCAACACCAATCGATATCGGAATGTGTTGGACATAAGTACTTTTCCATTTTAGAAGTATATGGGCTCCGTATTTGTAAGAGTCTTTCAACTCAAACCCATGGTAGTCATACTTTTCCATTTTAGAAGTATATGGGCTCCGTATTTGTAAGAGTCTTTCAACTCAAACCCATGGTAAGTCATACTTTTCCATTTTAGAAGTATATGGACTCCGTATTTGTAAGAGTCTTTCAACTCAAACCCATGGTAAGTCATACTTTTCCATTTTAGAAGTATATGAGCTCCGTATGTGAGAGTCTTTCAACTCAAACCCATGGTAAGTCATACTTTTCCATTTTAGAAGTATATGGGCTCCGTATTTGTAAGAGTCTTTCAACTCAAACCCATGGTAATTAAGTGCTTCTCTAGTAATCAAGAACTTGTGAGATATGCCTTTATAGTCATTCTATGTAGATCTAGCATGAGGCGCACCTTTAAGTGCTGTAGTTGAGAAGTATATACACGTTTTGAATAATCAAATAATAGCTGGCCAAGGGCATCAGTGTGTGGAGGCAGAGCAGCACCAAGTCCAGCCATCCAACCATCCATAATTGCTGTTGAAAGAAGTTCCAACTGACCAGTTGAACCCCCAGTTGCATCATTTCCAGAAACAGATAGAAAGTCAAAACTCTCAGCAAGCCAGGATCTAATTTGGCGCTGCAGCTCACCCGCCGGAGTATGTACAAAGAGTGCAGCAAGAGCCTTGTTACCTATTGCAAAACTTTTGGCTTCCTCGGTAATTTCTCTAAGCTTCCCACCAGTCACCTGCTGTCTCCAGATTTCCTGTGCAGTTTATTTCAAATTGCAAGGAAAATAAGGTAAAAAGAAGAATCTACAGGCAACAAAAAGTTCTAACAAAGAAAGATAAAAGCTAGAAAGAAACTGTGAATTTTAATAAGGGGCTTATCCATTCTTTTATCTGTTATTAAGATGATAATATGATTTTATAGGATACGGACACCAAGAAATGATTTAAAAAAGTTATGTTCAGCGTTTGAAAAGAAATCATATGTGAAACAATTCTTTCATTCCTCAATAGTTGTCTACTCCTGATTACTTCTGTTAGTCGAAAAAAGTATTAAGATTGACTACATAAAATAAATAAATAAATAAATAAATAAATAAATAATAATATTGTAGGTATTAGCAGCTACCTCATCAATCCCACGAATCTTCAACACAACAGATGAAAATTTGGACTTCTTTTCTGGCTTTAAATTCACTTTAAATCCCTGGATCTGCTCATCAACATATTGCACAGGAGACCTTCCAGGACTATTCCCTCGACTGGAACTTCTACTGCGCCCCGTATTAGCCTTCTCAAGAAAGCACTCGACAGGCAAGACCTTCCAAATTAATGTGCAAGACTCACCAAATTAACATCAGGTATGCCACTATACTTGATTAAGTACCGCTTAATACACATCAAAATCTAATCGTAATTTTCTTGAAGAGAAATCCAATAACCTCTATCATTTATTACCTTAATTGATTGCAATTCTGGGGACCTTGCAAGTAAAGATCTTATATACAGAATTCTAACACGTGAAACAAGCATGGTGTCCATTACTCGCTTTGGTTCCATTTTCCTAATAAAAGAGAAAACAGAATCTCTAATTTCTGCAAGTATCTCATGTTCTCTAGAGGCACCAGCTTTGATGACAGCAGCCAAAACCTGCACCAATTTAAGTACGATCATAAAAGTCTAGCCGGAAATGAAGATTTAAAAATTCAGTATGGGAATTGGTGCAGCCATTTTAAGGAGAACCAGAGAAATTAACATTGTTAAGAATCCCACATCGGAAAATATGTGACTTGAACATATGTTTATAAATGGGACCAACTACAATTCTAAGGTGGTATAAGAGTCTAGGTTCATGCCACCTACAATTTATATCCAGGCATCAAGCCTAATAGTGTTGGGCGTGTTAAGAGTCTCACATTAGACAACTGAACATATGTTTTATATGTATTAAGTGGGGACAATTCTCACCTTACAAATCGGTTTTGTAAGGTTGAGTTAGGTCCAACCACAATTCTAAGAAACATCAATGAATTGGTGTATTTACTCCAGTGCAATTTATGGATAAAATTGTATTTGCAACCTCTCTGATGTCCGGTACATACTGTTCTTTATGACCAACTTTCAAACAGCTTTCATTGGTTTTGGGATCGACCGGTTTTTTGAGTTAAACCTTCTGGGTTCCTAGTTCATTAAGTTAAACCGGCCAGTCTCTTTCAGTTTTGAAAACATGGTTTTACCAAATGGTTTAAGCTTTTAGGGTAGTTGGTTTATATATCCACAAAATCTTAATCTCTCTATTTTTCTGAGGCTTGTGCTTGACACATTAAAGACTCGTCTCGGACTATTATAAAACTGGAAAGAACGTATCTGCAAATGCAATAATATAGCTATCTTCAGCCAAACTGAGCCATAAATAGATCACCGGTGCATACCAGCATCAAAAGCTTGTTCGCACCATCGGAAATGGCAGCATGACCTTCATATTGATCTGGATCAAAGTCATTCAGAGCAGCAGTAAGATATTCACCCGCAGGGGTAGTCTTGACAATCTCGGAGCCAGATTTAACCAAAGCAACTGTTCCATCATTCTTAGCAGCAGAAGTCAAAGGTGAAGAAAGAGCATTCATCGAATTTGCTACTGTGTTGTTGCTAGTGCCATTCCTAAATCAAGTCAATGAGAATATAAGCCATTAATTATACACTGGGAAACAAAAGAAAATTGCAAATCATACAAGAAATAGAATAGATTCTACCTTATCGTATTTTGAGGTTGAATATTAACTGATTCACGAGTTAATGGACTTGACGGCTGAAAAGAAAGTGCCAACTTTAGGAAACCAGAAATACAGCACATATATAAGTGATTATCAATATAAATAGTTAAACTTTCAGTTGTATGAAATTTAACCAGGTATATAAAGAAACTATCTTACCACGGGTGAAGCAACTACAGATGCTTTCACAGTCAATCTATCAAACAATTTCTCATTTTCTTCATGCAATCTCTGCGAAAACTCAAACATAAAATTGAGGTCCTCGTGAAAACGATAAGTTACACTGGGCAAATCAATAGGTAGACTGTTTCTATCAGACACATGTAAAGTATAGCAGACCTCAATCAGAGCATCGCGTTTCTTGAGTTCCTCTTCTAATTTTTTAGTTACCACAGTGCCATCTCCAGTTGGTCTAGAATCAGATAGAGCTGCAGACTCTGGCTCTGAAACCAACGTTGAACTACTTTTGCTGGATCCAAGAGCTTCCTTGAGTTCAGTTTCAAAGTCCCTGATTTTAACCTGGTTCAGAGACGAAAAGCAGAGAAGGATACATAAATTGGTTGACAAGCTTGAAGAATGATGATCAAATACATAATCATATCTAGGAGTAAGGTTAAACTCAATTTGTTTGTATTATAAATCAGATAATTCAGAAAAGGGTGTGACAGATAGTGTTCAAACAAACTACTCAATGAGATAAATATGTACAGTGAAGAGGCCCAAACTGTGGCATAAGTGGTGCTCCTACAGCATCTTTGCTAGGAAGGCCATTAGCACATAATTTTGATGATATGTAACGCTTGACAGCATGGAATAGAAGCAACTGCAAAGGTAGCATTGAATTGGATCTATACTGTTAAGTAAACCTAAGCTCCAGCAGGGAGAGGAAGAGCAAGAACAAAAGGTATAAAAATGTAAGATAAAGCATCCCAGGGAACCAAATTGATTTATATCCATTATTGGCATTTTTTTAGACAATTTTTAACACCCTGTCAGGAAACTGTAGTCAATAAAATAATAAGAAATTGGACTTATGCACACCACTTAGTTCGAGATGAATATCTCACACAAACTAGCATAAGATAGGACCAACCTGCAAACTTTGGATGGTTGAATCTTGCTGTTGTATCTGCAATTTTTTATCTTGTTCTGACTGTAATAGCTGAGCAACTTGATTTCTAAGCTGAGTACTTTCTTCTTTCTCAATCTTATACTTCTCTGAAAGCAAAATATGCTCTGACTGCAAAAGGTAAAGGCAATAATAAGCTTACTCTGACAAGCCTGAAGCCTATACAATCAAAGCTATTAACAAAGTGTTGGTAAAAGAGTACTAATATATGCAGATATTAAGGGTCATTTTTCAACGCAATATCCAAGTTTCGTAGGTAAACAAAGTACACATACCATTCATCTTTGAAATCAATTCATATACAGAATTGGAAAAGAGAGAATACATATTTAAGAGAAAATTAAATGAATAAAAATTGTCAAATACTACCTCCATCCTTTTCATAAGAAACCAAAAACAATCATTAGGATCAACCGAACAAGAAAGAATATTCATTAAATGCATCCACTTACATTTGGGATAGGTGGGTTTTTAGTTGACATGAATAATGGTATAGAAGAAATTCTAATTATTAATAACCATGAAAATTAGACACTGTTTCTTATTACTAGGACAAAAGAAATGATGCAATTGTTTCAAATAAAAAGAACCGGAGATAGTAACAGTTATTCTCATATTTCAAAGTCTGAGTGTAGAGCATGTCTGTACTGTCTCTGTTTTAAGGTGTCCCTGCATGTGCTATAATTGTTTAGTTATTACAGAGTCTGTCAGAAACTGTTTGACAGTCAGTTATAATTCTGCAAGAACCAACAGACTATAGACTTTAAAACATCTCTGAAGATACATTAACATAACAAAAATACAGCATTTTCTCGGATATTGTTTTCTAATTCCTTTGGTCTTCGCCTATTCAGTTAATACTTGAGTTCAGTTGGTGCAATTATAATTGTCTCGCTTGTCATTCATACTGCAGCATTGTTGTCAAACTGGCTAATTGACATGTATGAGGTAATGAGCTCATTAAGTATGTGGAAGGAAACCTACAAAAAATACTAATTTACTCATTTCATGGTTTTATTTGATTAGCCCATGAAATGAATAAATTAATTTTTATTTTAGGTTTCCTTCCAGATACTTAATGAGCTCATAACCTCATCATTAAGATGTTAAAACAAATTCAACATGCAGAGAAACTTGTTTGTTCATAAAGTTGTGGCGGCGCGTATTTCCTTTGGGAAGTAAGCAAGTAATTTCTCCCAAATTTTGTTGGCTAGAACACAGCACAGTACGCGTACGCCACTGGAAAGAGTGAACTAAATCCAAGAAAGCAACATCTGATTTTGTTGATGTCAAGCACACAAAGAAGGATTCAATGTGCCAGTGGTGTGATTAGCATTCTTGAGAAATTATGAAGGAATCGATCGACAAACAAGGAACTCGTGGAGGTGGTGAGCGTTGATATATCTCATTTGTACTTTTTCTCTTAATATAATTGTCACTTTTACAATACCAATGCAACATTTATTAATATTTTTCCATTACTATACCCTTCTTTTTTAAATTTTCATTCTATTCAACTACTCCACTAAATGCAGTTAATAAAGGTATTTTAGTAAATGGTACTTAGTTTTATCATTAAAATCAACACATCTAATTATTTTTTTAAAAACCGTCCATAGTTCAATTAGGACATTTTTATGAGACGGAGGGAGTATTACTAACTATGAATGGTACTTAGTTTTATCATTAAATCAACACTTTTTTTTTTAAAACTGTGCATAGTTCAATTAGGACATTTTTATGAGACGGAGGGAGTATTACTAACTATGAACCTATATTCTAAAAAAAAATGTTATAAAATGTTCTTGTTCTTCGAACATTTTGCAGCATGAAAAGAAAATAGCATGACACAATACATTTACACTAGTCAAGCATGCAATATTTTGGAAACAAATTTCTTAAACCACCAATAACCCATTAATGCATTATTTGCCAAACCTTTAAATCAGTCTGCAATGCAGAGGAAACTTTCCATGCCTTTTGCACTTCATTGAAGAGTAAAACGCACTGATCGTTAGCATCTTTAAGTGCTTGCTTGAGTCCCAGACTTTCTTGCTTTAGATCATGAATTTCTTTTTCCTTCTCATACAACTCCTTACGGGCATCATTGGCCTATAAAACCATGACAAACACAATGAGAATATAAATAAGGATGTTATAATCATCAAGTCCTAGTTTAAAATAAGCATCATTATATCCAGTATCCACACGCATTTTTACCAGATGTAATATATAATACAATTTTACTCCATGAAATGTATAATAGTAACTATTATGGTTTCAAGATGGTTCCATCAAAAAGTCATACAGATGGATAATACAACATCAAAATTAGAAATGGGAACTTACAACATCTCTCCATTTCTTTATCGTATCTCGGTTTCCAAGACTTAAGACAGAATTTCTAGCTCGGGCAGAGAAATTGAGAGACATCAATGTCTCTGATAAATTTGAAACACTTGGACAGACATTCACGATCGTCAAAGTTTTTGAACTCCCACCTACACATCAAATAATACTTGAAATATATACAAATCGAGAGAGTGTGTGTGTGTGTAATTGTATTTATCAGATTGTGTTGAGAAGGAAAAGAAACAAGACAGGTGATGGAATCCATTTGTTAAAATTATAGACCAAAGGATATTATATTCACTAAGAGTGATAAATGCAAGGACTTACAGTGACCCGAATTTTCGTATTACATGATAATATACAACACGAAATTAGTCCATAAGTACCCATCATGACATTATTTCTTGCCAACAGATTTGAAGAACTCTCAATGACTTGGTGAAGAATAAAAATCTTTGTCAATTGGTCATTTGAATTGACAAAAACTGGTGATGTCTCGATATATGAGCCATGTTTGGATAAACAGCTTAATTAATAATCGTTTCATATAATTGCATATGTATAAGCTATTTCCATAACAAAAGATAATAGTCAGATTGTTTTCTTGTTATAAGCTATATTAGAGCTTGTGACAATAAGCCGAAAACAGCTTATGGACATGTCATAAGTTGTTTTCATAAGCTCTCCCAAAGAGTCTCATGGTCTTATTATCTTTTATGAAATAGCAATCTATCTCAATGTGTTTGGTCTCTCACAAAACACTGAATTTGAGAAGAAATGCAAGGCAATCACTGAATTTGAGAAGAAATGCAAGGCAATCTAATCATCATGAATGAATGTCATCATCGACATATCCCAAAGTCTCAATTCTTTAAGCAACTATTTCAGCTAGATAATTTCAAAGTGGTTTTCATTCCCCCGTCTTTTCTTTACCGTCACAGGACTCGGAACAACACCTTGTGTTCCCCTATCTACTGCTTTTATTTTATTTTCACTTTGATCCTCCTTAGTTAGGGGTTGATGAACTTCTTTCTACCTGATTTTGTTCTTCATTTCACTTTCTTTTCCAATTTTGTGCACCCAAGTTTTTTGAAACTTCAGTCAGCCTCTCTTATATACCTGAAGAACAGCTTAGATCCCATCTTCCGACATTGGCGGTTCTGGTTTCTTGCTGCCAACTTGTTCTTTCAATTCCAGATTGTTTTCTTCCTTCTCCCCTGCTTTTGAACTGACTTACTTGGCCTCTTGTTTGGGTGCTACCCTTAACTCTTTTTCTTTATCGGTTTGTGCCCATGCCACAGGTTCTTGTTAGCTCTCTTGTTGAATACAGCCCAGCTACTGAATTCACCATTGGCATCCCACAGGCACAGCGTGAAGATAGGGTTGCTAATACCAATTGATAGAACCCAGTATCGAATTAGAGAAATAGGGAAGATTTTCCATGGATGCGAAACAAAATAGCAGACAATTGAGGCTCTGGCTACTTCCAGAATTCCAAATGGATACAACTATTTAAAAATGACTAGTTGGCCTCCCTCTAACCCTTGCCTTTTATTTATATTACTTCATTACCCACTTGCCCCCCTTAACTAATTCCTAACAAACTAATTAATCGGGATTAATCATCACCTAATTAGTATCTTAACAGATGGGCAATTTCTGTTACTAATATATTATTACCAGATAGCTCAAACATCAAACGACGCCAAAATAAGTTCATAAATAGAAATAGGAAGAAAATATCAATACCAAGTGAATCAGCTAGTAGTTTTGTTAGCATTGAATTTTCGTAAGGAATAACATCCTTCTTCGATGTCAAAGAAGACAAAACATCTCCCAACCTGCAAAAACATTTCAAAAATGCCACAATGAGTTAGACAATGAAATTTGACATGCATCACAATCATTTACACTTCAAGTTGACAAAAATTTCAATACAAATATATATATATATATATATATATATATATATATATATATATATATATATATATATATATATATATATATATATATATATATATATATAATGTGAGAGGGAGAGAGTGTGTGTGTGTGTGTGTGTTAAAAGTCTTATATTGGATGAGAGATGGCCTGATAGAAGGTGGTCCAACAAATATTTGACAGGTTCTGATATTATTAGAACTTGGTTGGACCTGAATCAATCATACAAAGTTGGTTTTGTGGGATTGATTTAGGTCCAGCTCAAATTCTCTAAGACAAAGTAATTACTAAAGCAAAGCCATTAGAAAGTACACTACACTACTAATTCGAGTTCTCGTTGTCTCTTTTCTATTTTTTAATGCAAATTTCATGTGCGATATAAGTTGAAGGAAGCAAAAAATGAGAGACATTTAATGGATTCTATGTCTCAACTACGGAGTGGAATTGTATTATATAAAATGAAAAGGAAAAAAAAAACTAGTTACCTCATTTACCGTAATTATACTATGTATAAAACTTAACTATCCTATTTATGTTCTTTCTAATAAAATTGGATATGCCCATTCTGTTTTTAATCTATAACTTCTACGAATGACATGTCTGATATTGAAAAGAAGTTCTAAGTTTTCATTTATCGATCTTAGAGTATTTCCTAATAACTTTGTTTAATAAAATTGAGTTAATACTTATAAATCATCAAAACTATGCCCGCTATATAAAGTAAGAAAGAAACAAATCCAGAAAAACTAAAAAAGCCTAATAATAGGTAAACTATGATAAAATTGGGGTTTTATGGAGAATCGTGTTCATCTTTGCCTTTGCAGCTAATGCTCAGTTACCCACCGCGCAATCTAGGAGCTAGACCCATCTTCGCTGTATGCCCGTTTCAAATAATCTATTTAACACTAAAGCAAAATGGGCTAAACAAAACTAAAAGTTCAAGGGCGTGAGTTAACACACGCTTTGAGTCAGATTGGCAGTGATCCAGTCATCAGAGAAGCACCATAGTTGATACAAACCAGAACAACAGATGGGAATTATGGAACAAATAGCTCAACAATGGATAGGAAATATGAGTACTTCTAAAACAACGGAAATACAGTGGAAAGGAATTCCAACTACCACAGAGCAAAGCTCCTACAGAGGCTGTCCCTCTTCCTTTCTTGCAAAGAAAGGTTAATCAGAAACCCTTTCCTTTTTCAATTGAGATCACTATTTTGAACAATCTATCTAGACATGACCAAGTTGATGAGTAAGCCACACACTTCAGCTCACTGCCTATTTTGAACAATCTATCTAAACCATGAACAAGTTGGTGAGTAAGCCACCTAGAGACATGGAGGACAAACATCTCACCGATTGTTGAGCAAATAAATATAATTTGGATAACGGAATGGGGAAATGCATCAAAATTACATACGCTGAAAGTGACTTCATAACATGCAGCAAATCTGTGACACGCTCACCACTGTCGTCTTCTGTTATTGAACCTTCACTTCCAGCCAAGTCAACCAGATAAAGTTTGCTATATGAGTTCTCACCAGTTATCGAATTGTTGTAAAATATGTGTATTGTGACAATCCTGACAAAGCAAAACATGAAATTCACATAGCTAAATTAGAATATATCCCTCACCAGAAATCCAGCTACGCATGCACACAATTATCAAAATTGTAAAATCTACCAAAAACTTATAAAACTACTTTTTTGATAAATTATCAGAGTGATGCTTTTCAAGAAAATATTAACCATTTAAGATTCCATCCTTAATATTTTCTTCTTCCCTATTGTTAAGTTACAAAAAGTATAAAATGAAAGTAAAGAGAAAAAAAAAACTTTAGCCTTGTAATTACATCCCACAAATAAATACTCAACTATGCATTTGAATGATCATACTAGTTTACATTTGTAAAAGTATGTTATCACTATATGTTTATCATGCAACTTAAAACATAATCAAATAACGCCATGGTACAATATAACCATGGGCATAAATGATGTGGGCAGAGAATTTATAACATACAAATGAGATACGTTGATCTTTAATAAATCATTTCCCCGATTCTGAAATGCAGTTTTTAAAACTGTAGAGAATTCCAAAGGGTTATTGACTTTTTCTTGCACCAGTTCTACAAAATTTTCAGCTGATCCAATGCAGAGCTTTGGCATGTCTTTTCCGGACTCCAAAAGTAGATCCCTTGTCTGAAAGCATACAAAAGGAGCTTGCATGAAAACTTTAATAGTCCCAAGTGAACTAAGAACCTGGATGCAAACCAGAGACGTGCACATGGTAAGTAAGAACTGAAAGAGACCTGTTCATTATAAAGCTCGCAAACTGTAGCACAGAATTTATATTGAGAAGTGGAGGTTGTATCTAAGTTGGCTAAATCAAACAACTCCTCAAAACACCGAGCATATAAACCCCGATCATAACTGGATCCTTCCTGAGAATAATGAATGAACATCAAAGAAGCAATTGATCAGACCAAACATTATTATATGTAAATAGAAATTAAAAGTAATAAATTTCGACCATTGGGCATCCATTTTAATTTTTACACAACACTTAATTTGAGACCCTCATCCAAAAAATTTATTAAGGGAAAATGTTTTGCACATAGGCACACACGCAGCAAAAGATATAAAGAGTACCATAGTGTGTGTTTTTCCGGAATGGGTTTGACCATAGGCAAATATGGAAACATTATATCCATCCAAAGCTGACTGCACCAATGGTTGAACATCACTGAATAACTCAGCTGCAAATAAAGCATAAACAGAAATATAAGTAAGCTGGCTGTATATGAAAGACAACTTTTAAACTCAAAAAACATAGCAACATACATAGAATATAATCATTTTACCTTGTCCAACATGAGGACCATAAACTTTATCAAATTCATAATCTTTTTTGGAATTAGCCAAGGATTCATCACCGGTATTTACACGAATGGTGTAATCATCGGGAAAATCAACAACTGAATGACCTTCATCTTCAAATAACGGTCTTGTCCGACAGAATATGCGTATGCTTCCTGCAAAAGATATTAATGACAGATGCCTTCTGCTCACAAATCTTTTAAAAAAAGCTTTAAAAGTAGGAACGTTTTGGGTATTTAACTAGCTTCGGTTCCAGTCACTTCATACAAAACAATGTATAAAAAATGTATTTGGGTGATGATAAAATAAAGTGAATATGAAGAAAGAGACCGCTCAATATACTAAAGGAAAATCTACAAAGCAATTACCTTTAGATGTCAATAAATCATTGAACAGTCTCTTTTTCTCATTGATCAGTGGCGATATTCTTGCTTCAGTTTCAAGGGCAACTTGATCTGAAAGTCACAAGTGGGCCAAAATTTCAAAATTTAATAGCAGAAAACAAATAGAACAATCACTACACGCACACGCATATACAAGAGATTCAATTAGAACGCCAAAATTTTGAATTCAGTATCTTCTTCCACCCTAAACTTTTTGGTACCCATAAATAAATAAACAATTCGTGCAGTTCAAGAAACTAAATACTAAACCACATTTATTGTGGTTGCACAGATCAGACCGTTTAAAGAATAAAGAATATGTCACATGTTGTCACTGCAATTCAGTGATCCGATCAATAAAAATAAAAATAACTTATATGAAAATGCAAATTTTCAAACCATACTACTAGTCTAGCATGAGCTAAGAGTCAATACAAATTAGTTTCTTACCTAGCTTGCGGGTTTTCTCTGCAAGAACACCAAGATATCGTGTAACTCTATCGAGTTTTGCATTTGAATATTCTTGAAGCTCACTTGCTTCTTGTCTTAACTGCAAATAGTCGTCTCTAGCAAGCTGTGCAAAATGTTTTATGTAACTGTTAACTCATAGCAAGAATACAACATTTAAAAAAAGTAATTCAATCCAGCAAGACTGGCATGTAAAAACGGCCAAACTACCCAAACCCCTTATCAGCCCAACAAACTCCTTATTCCTATGTTAGGATTGATGAACTAGAACAAAGCGGACCAAATGGAACATAATAGAATGGAAAAGAGACTCTACTCCATCATTTGGGTATTTTATTAATAATACATCATTCCATCGCATACACCCTCAAATTGGATGGAATAAAAATGGCGGATCGGATGGAATGGATTCCATCATGTTCCATTTCACTCCATCCATTATTTGCAAATCAAAACAATGGAATCCAATTACTTACCACTCTATTCCATTCAAAAAGGAAATTTTCAATAAGTGAATTTATATATACTACTAATACTACAATTATTTGATAACACTAAGAATATAATCATTTAGCTTATTCTATTTAGATGCCATCTATGGTAAACACATGAAATTATACTACATCTAAGAATTTATTTTTCAAATGGTCGTTTTTGGTAAAACCTGTGTTTTATACAACAAAGATTCATTCATTTTACATATATATGCTACCACATCTTCAGAGTCTCCAATTTAGCTCTTGGTTCAATCCTGAATTCTCCTACCCGAATTCTTCCTGCTCATGTTATATTATTTTAAAAAACCTCCCCTAACACATCCTAGGCCTTAGTTCAAAATATTCACACCTCAAACCACAAGAAAACCCGAACCACCCACACGGCACTCATATATGTAATTATTATAATCAATCACTTCGATTTGGTAAAATTGTTACAGTCTGTGTCAGTATCATGTCCGGTGTCTGTTCTAGCATTTCATCGGAATACACTTCCCAGCATATTAATTGAAGTTCACACAAGGAAATTGGAGAGGCTGCACATATCAAATTGAGAATATCTTTTAATAAATTAAGTAGTACTAATTAACACTGTAAGAAACTTAATTCAGCTTCCAACAGCATAGTATAGTGCATTGAGGTAAATTTATCTTCCGAACAACAATAGCTCACCATCAGCTTCTCTCAAACTCACACATAAAAACTTAACGAACAAAGCAACAACAACAAAACAATCGCAAAACAGCACCGAAAAAACTTGCTGAATTTGGAAGAAAACGAAGAAGAAGCTACAACAACAACGCATTACCTTAACTCTATCCTTTAACCGTTGAAGCTTAGACGCTGCAGTGTTTCTCGGCTGCGGAATAATCGATGTAGACGAAATGGAGTACCTCCTCCCTACCGGCGGATTAGGTTTCCGATCGTCGTGCTCCGCCGGCACTGAAGTCGACGGCGACGATGACTTCCACGGCTCGAAGCCGGTAACGTCCCAGCTCCAACGGTTTCGCTGCTCCGCCATTTCTCTCAGATTTCGTTTTTCGAACGTTCAAATTTCGAAACACGAGAGAAAGCGTAATGGAACGAATGAAAGGAATATTTATATTTATGTATAATAATATTTGAATTAAATTAAAATAATAATAATAATAATTAATAAGATGAGAGCTTTATGGTTGTTTTGTTATGATTACTAGCTGTAGCTGTGTGTGACCCTTTTTTGTGATATAATGATAATGAATGGAGGGAGAAAAATGGTGTTTGGTTTGAGAGTGTTGAAAACGGTGTCGTTTTAAGGGGGTGTATTTTTTTTTTATTTTAACTTTTCATCATTTATATAGTCCGATTAGGAGGTCAGTTCTGTCATTAACTAGTTTCAACTCCTTTCCAATCGCAGTTGCGGTTCAACTCCTTTCCGATCGCAGTTAAGGAAATTAAACCGTGATTCTCCTTACCAAATTTAGAGTCGTTAGAGCAATAACTATGGGTGTATTACTGTATTTTAGAGTGCGAGTGTTGAAGTGTTTTGTTGGGATTTTGTGGCTCACATAATATTCTGCGCTTCTGGTTTTGTCACGCTTCGCTCTCAGATTATTTATTGTTTTGTGGATTTTTTTGAGTTTTGGGGTTTTTTTAAGGATAAGGCATGTGAAGGATGGGTTCTTCTTGGTTGTTATAATACCTTCACCTTCACGTTGAATTTTGTTCCCTAACCAAACCTTCGTGTTTTTTACTTAATTATTGTTTATGGTAATTAACACGCGAGTAAAGATTGATTTTTAGTGTTAGCTCATTTTAATCATAATTATGTTTATGGAAGTTTGAGAGAGAAAAAGAGGATCTTCTAATTTACAAAGAAGCTAGAAAAAATAAATTAATAAGTTTGGAAACTTAATCTATTGATTAAAGGTTAAATTCTAATTTTTTATGTTGTTAATGTTAAATTCTGAAATTCAAATTTTTTATCATCACAAGAGTCTAACATTTCCTTTTATACCTAACCTCTAGTCTTTTGATGGATAAGTTATGAAATAATAGTGAAATATTTCATTATCTATGAAATAACATCGTTTAAATGAAGAAATTTAGAGGCTAAAAATATTTTAAAATTTTAGTAATGATAGATGTTTATCAATCATTAAGATCTTCTTGCTAAAAAAAATTATAGTTGATAAGTTATTCCGTAATTTATACTTGGTAATTGAAAGGGCGTAAGCGGTTGAGTTTGAATCGATTTTTTATCAAAAAAATAGTTGTAATTTAATTTAATGTGTAACTATTAAATCATAGGTCATGACGGGTGTTAGCTGGGCTGACGGCCTGCCCGTCATGGTTCTTTGACTTGGATCGTCTGATTTGTTGAATTTATGGTGATGGTCTAGTCTTGGGGTGTTGGACACTCGTCATGCTTAGGTTGTGCCAGTCATGACAATCAGAACTTGGTATGTTTCTACCATTTTTGCCATTTTTCGTTGTTTCTTCGTGCAAAGGCCTTTAAATGCCAAGTACTTGAAATATGAATGCAATACTAGCACAAAACCACACAAATGCATTAACATACTCTAAAGCACGTGCAAATCTAGCTAATAAGTTAGTGCATTTTACATGTTATCAGTAGTTCATCCCTCAAACGGACCACTTAAACCAAAATAGTGGAAATAAATTACTGATAATTATTTATAGTATAAAGTAAGTAAATGGAACACTACAAGAAACATGTTCTCCTGCGACATATATTAGCGGCGTGTTTTACACGTCACAAGTTGTGACGTGTTTCCCACGTCACAACAAACTTTTATAATAAAAAAATCAATCCAACGTTATAATCAGACGTGTCAGAGGTGGGTTTTTTTTAAAACAGTTGCGACGTGTGAATCACGTCTCTACTAAAATGTAAAAAATAAAAAAACTACAAACTTTAACGTTGTAGCTGGAGGGAGATTTGAAATTTTTTAAATTTTAGTAGCAACGTTAGCCCCACGTCGCAACCTTTTACTTGGGAAAATAACTCTGCCACTTTTACAGATGTGGCAGAGTGTGTAATTATTATTATGACCGTTTGAGTGTAGCGACGTGAACCCACGTGGCAAGGTTGCGACGTGATTCTAACGTCGCTGATGTGTTAATTAATACACGCGTTTTTCTTCTTCCCCTTTACCATTTCAAACCATTTCAATCCTCAAACTTTCCCTTTACCATTTCTCTGGAATTCAAATTTCCCCCTCTGCAACCCCAAATTTCCTCCTCTCCCAAAATCCCCAAACTTTCAATCCCACTACAAGGTATAATCCTAATATCTTTTATAATTTTGTTTTATATTCATACTGTTTTATGTTGTCAATAGTTTAAATTTTTTTTGTTTCCATTTAATTTGAAGGAAGAAGAAGGTGAAGGAGGAGAAGAAGGTGAAGGAGAAGAAGAAGAAGGAGTAGTAGATTGAAGAAGAGGTAAGTTTTTAATAGTTTTGTTAGGTTATTTTTTTAATTAGGTTATTATAAAACGAAATTATAAATTAAATATTATGTTGTTGTTTAAATTTAATTAGGTTATTAATTTACAGAATATATTTTATGATGTTGTTTTTAAAGATTAATAGAAAAACTATTATACATGTATTTTAGAATGTTAAAATCTGTTTAGAATAATATTGCATAAAAAAACTATTATATATATATATATATATATATATATATATATATATATATATATATATATATATATATATATATATATATATATATATATATATATATATATATATATATATATATATATATATATATATATATATATATATATATATATATATATATATATATATATATATTATGTTAAATCTATTTTTAAAAGTTAATAGAAAAACTATTATATATGTATTTTAGAATTTTAAAAATTAATAGTAAAATGTTTAGATTTATTTTTAAAATCTGTTTTTTATTTTCTAAATAAAATATATGTATTTTATTATATTAATCTTAAAAACTGAGTATCAATAAAAAAGAATATATGTTAAATAGAAAAAGAATATATGTTATGTTATTGTTATTATATTAAAAATACATTTTTTTAAAATTAAAATATATATTAAAAGTAGAATATATATTATATATGTATATTTAAAATAAAATAAAATATAATATGATTATATATTATATTTCTAAAATTGAAATATATGTTATTGTTATTAAATTGAAAAAACATTTTTTAAAATTAAAATATATATTAAAAGTATAATATATATTATATATGTATATTTAAAATAAAAAAATAAGCAATCACGTGCATCATAAATAATGTTTAGATTTATTTTTAAAATCTGTTTTTTATTTTCTAAATAAAATATATGTATTTTATGATATTAATCTTAAAAATTGAATATTAATAAAAAGGAATATCTGTTAAATAGAAAAAGAATATATGTTATGTTATATGTTATATATCTATTTATGTGTTAATGAATATCTATTTATTTGTCAATGAATATATATATTGATCTTAATAAATTTATTATCTTTGTTGATGAATAATAAAATAGGTAAAATGCCACCTGAGAGTAAAGATAGTGGTAAGAAGTCCCAACGTCCGAGGATAGTAGTATGTGACGCACCTCACTCAGTCGTGTGTCCCCGCCCTCAGAATCATGTTGATCCTATGTCTTTAGCCAGTACTCAGGCTTTTACCCCATTACTCTCCTCCCACACATTCCCGTCTGGGGTACCTGCCTCTTTCCAGTACTCAGCGGTACCGCCATCCTTCCAGCATACTGGTGTGCCCTCGTCCTTCCAGCAGGCGGGAGGACCTAGCTTTCCATTCACACATACTGGTGTGCCCTCGCCCAGCTTTCCATTCGTCGATACTGACATGCCTTCATCCTTCCAGCAGACTGGAAGTATTAGCACCGCGGAGCATGCCCGACGATTGGTAAAAATTTTAAAATTTTTAAGTTACATCTTTATTCATAATATATTTTACTAATTATTTTTAATTATATTATTTAGGCTAAGGAGTTGGGGAGAAGACCATTGATGCCTGAGCTGATTTCGAGGACCCGAACAAGGAGATCGGGAGGTATTGTCGACGAGCGCAGGAGGATGTATCTTGTAAGTGAAATTTACGTTGTTTATTTTTTTTTAAATTAATAAAAAAATTGTGACGTGAATTTCATGTGGCAATTGATAAATTGCCACGTGAAAATCACGTGGCAAATCATAAGTTGTGGCGTGAAAATCACGTGGCAACTTTTTAATATATTTTAATTTATAGTATGTACATATTTATTTAGTATAATTAAATATGCATGTAAATATTTAACTTAAATTCTTTTATTGAATATGTGTGCAGGAAGAATATGATAGATTGCTTGCCATTTTTCTGGAAAATAATCCTCAATACATGCCAGCAGAGGGGGAGCCGCTTAACGCAGATGTTGATCACTATATTTGGTGTGAGGTTATTAAAGAAAAAGGGCCTAATGGTTGCTTTTTTGGGGCTGGAAATTTGGCGTCCAGCTATAGAGCTGGTGATCGCAATCTGTTTCAAAGAATTCAGGATGGAGAGGATGAATCGCGTCAACCAAATCTAACACAGGAACAAACTGAATTAATAAGGCAATTGGCGAGACGCAAAAATGAGGCCCAGATGGAGATGATGCGGAAGAAGCATTCTGATATGGAGGAGCAGCATGCGCGGCAGATAGAGGGCATTCTGAAGAAGCAAGCTGAGATGGAGGAGCAGATGAGACGATTTATGCAAGGAGGTGGAAATTACAGTAATGTTCCTCCTCAAGAGTCAGAGGATGACAGAGTGGGTGATGATTTTAATCTGGATAATTATTTTTCGGATGATGATGCCTCTTAAAAACATTTTGTATTTTATTTGTTTTTAATTTATATTTATGTAACTTATTCTACATTTTAATTCATTAAAATATTAGTTTTAAATTTTTAGTTTTATTTAATTGAATTTATTATATAAAGTTTATTATATGAATTTATTTTATAAAATTTTATTATATAAATTTTATTATATAAATTATATTTTATAGATTTTATTATATAAATTTTATTTTATAGATTTTATTATATAAATTTTAGTATATATAAATTTTATTATATATATTTTATTATATATATTTTATTATATATAAATTTTATTATATAAATTAATTAATTAATTATATAAAACAAAATTCATCCTGCGTGATTAAAATTAAAAAAAAAATAGCATTTAATGTAGCGAAGTGAAAACCACGTCGCTACAAAGTCAACATCACACTTTCTCACACCTACCACACCTGCTCTGCGTGCAGGGAGATGTTTCCCATGTATATTTATTGCGACGTTGGAGTCACGTCGCTACTTTCTGACGTGGTCTCCACGTCGCTACTGAGTTGTCACTCGTGCTCCTGCGACGTGTTTGCCCACGTCGCTAGTTTTTTGTTGTCACGTATGGGAATATTAAGTCGTTTTTGTTGACGGGGGCTAGGAACGGAATTCTCGACCATGCCCATGATTGGAGCAAAAGAGCATATGAATAAAAGGAACAAGTATCTTTATGTGAATGTTCTTTATGCAACATATTTAAAATGTAACACACTCAATTCAGTTGTCTCAAATTGTTGACCAATTACAATCTTTTAATCAAATTAGCAATGACAATCAAATCGAAGTCGATGTCATTGACGATGAAGAAGAAGAATACGAGACACAAGTAAATTATATGGTGAATGATGACTCTGTAGACCACGAGCAAGAGCCATTACCTTTAAACCATGGGTATTGTTCGCCTGAGCACGTGACAAACTTGAACGTTAATTAAGATGAGTCATCCTCATATATGTTTTACAATTTATATATACAGACGGAGGGAGCATTAAAAGTGGAAGACAAGTTCCGTACAAAAGAAGAATGTGTGAGAGTTATAAACAAGTTTCACAGGAAAACTCTGTTGATTTTATTATAGATCACACTGATACAGGGAGATACGTCATTTTATGTTGTAACATGCTCTGCATGTTTCAGCTGACAGCATCTTACAGGAAGAGAAGTGATTCTTGAGAGATAAGTTTTATGGATCCACCTCACACTTACATTACCACCAATTTGATGCAAGATCATCGCAAACTAAGCTTCCAGATAATGTGCCAAGAAATCTTGTCTCTCGTTAGAAAGGATCTGCCATTAAAGGTGAGTACGATAATATCCTATATTATTACACGATAAAATCATAATCCCTCATATAGGAAGACATGGATAAAGAGAACTAAGGCTGATGGACGAGTATACAAAAATAAGGAGGATTCATACAAAGAACGTCCATAATATTTGGTGGCACTTAAGACATATGCTCTAGGAACTCTTGCAATTTTTGAAACATTGTCGGCATTTACCTCAGACAGAACTTGTGTTATTGGAAATAGAATATTCCGTCGACTCTTATTGGCGTAATAACCATGCATCAAAGATTTGCGTCATGTAAACCTATTATTCAAATTGATGGAACATATTTGTACGGGAAATATATATGAATGTTACTCATGGAGTGGAACCAAATGGCAACAATAATATTTTTCCAATTGCCTTCGCTCTAGTTGAAGGTGAGACTGTTGGTGGTTGGAGTTTCTTTCTCAAGAATCTCTGATTACACGTTGGTCCACAACCCAACCTATGTTTGATTTTAGACAAATATCCATCTATTGAGAGTGCATACAATAACCTTGATAATGGGTGGCAAGATCCTCCTTCTACACATGTCTACTACATTAGACATATTGCACAAAACTTCATGTGGGAAATCAGAGACAAGACGCTTCGGAAAAAAGTTGTGAATGCAGGGTATGCGTTAAGTCAACCCTCGTTCTAACACTATCACAAAGATATCATATTGTCAAATGAAGATGCGTTAAGGTGGATCAATAATATTCATGTGGAGAAAAGGACCAGGGCATTTGACAGCGGTCGACGACGGGGCCACGTGACAATAAATCTTGTGGAATCAATGAACTCTGTCTTCAGAGGCATCAGAAATCTACCGATAACTGCATTGGTGAAAACAACCTATTTTAGGTTACGGTCACTGTTTGCAACCAGAGATTCAAAGTGGAGTTCAGGGTTACAATCAGGGCAGTTGTTTAGTGAAAGCTGTATGAAATTTATTAAGGAGAAAAATGTCAAAACTAACACATATGGGATTACAATCTTTGACCGTCAATATCACACTTTCACTGTACAAGAGACAATGGACCATAATAAGGGGAGGCCAAGGGAATATGACCAGGTCAAATTAAATAAAGGTTGGTGCGACTACAGAAAGTTTAAGCCTTTTATATGTCTTGCTCCCATGTCATTACGACATGTTCTTATGCTCGTCAGGACCCTTCAAGCATCTACCCTCCATTTACAAAGTCATAAATATATTTAATGTGTACAACAATAACTTCCCTGTGGTAGAAAAGGAGGATTATTGTCCTACATATCAAGGGGCATGGTTTGACACAATGAAAATATTCGAAGGAAGAAAAAATGACGCCTTAACAATACGCGTATTCGAATCGAAATAGATTCAGCCGACAAAATTGTAAGATTGTGTGGTGTATGTCGTCAGCCCGGGGACACACGGGAACGTTATCCCAATCTTGGAACAAACTCCCCTGCATAATTATTGTATGCACTATTGGTATGTAATTTATTTTATGTAACCATGAAATTTTATATTGAATGCAATTTTCGGTTACAATAAAACGAACACAAACACGTCTAAAACAACAACACCAAGAACAAATAAAAGGACTTAACACTATAACATATCTAAGATATTACAACTATCAAAACAATATCATTTGGTCCAAACATCATAACACGAACATCACTGTCAGTTTTAACTCTCCCAAAAATGATGTGGTTCGCTATTCGCATTCGCAATGTTGAACACCGAAACAAGTTAATCAATTCTTCTAATTTTTTTACCGTCTTGAATCTCCCCGTCTAACCAATGGATCAAGCTCCTCTCAAGATGCTTGAATGTTTGGGTGTTTCAAAGTCGGATCTTCATCGGAAGCTTGAGAATCAAATAACAAACATGAGCATCTCTTTTAATAAGCATGTTAGAAAATTTGAAGAAAAACTTAAGAATGAAATGAAAAGATATGCGGAAAATGGTGGGGAAAGAGGGACCTATTTATACAAAAAAAGTCAGTACACATAGGTGTCAGGTGATGTGGCGCCTCCTCTTTGGCCTATAGTGCATGCGCCAGTCCTATTGACGCATTGGTAGTGCATGCGTCAGGGGCTGTGACGCCTCTATGTTTTTTTAGTGCATGCGTCATTACTAATAGCGTATACTCTTTGCTGCAAAAATTTTTTATTTGAAACATGAGTATTTTAATTAATAATAGGGGAATTTTTTTATTTGAAACATGAGTATTTTAATTAATAATAGAGGAAAGATGATTATTATGGAATTAAAATTGAAAAACTTAGTTTTTTCAAAAAAAAAAAATTAATTGTCATTCATAAAATATTTCTCAAGTTCTCATCCATCCTTAGACCTTCATCCATCAATGATGATAGTTTCTCAACCTCATCTTTCAACCAAACCTCATAACTACTCCCCTTAATGGCTTCAATTTGAATTCAACTAATTGCAGGTAGTGTCTACAACTTTTCCCTATACTCCTTTGTGCCCAAACTTTATTAGGTCTTAACCACCAACATGTACAAAGCTAAAACAACGGTTTCAATTGGACCATCCGCTAGTAAACAGTATGATTAATCCTAGAATTAAAAATTGAATTTCTGAAAAGAAAAGTACTTAAGTTTAGTGTTTATAGACATTTATTTGGTATTTCTTCCTTTTTAGGGATTAATTTTACCAAAGCCATATACTTAAATTATCTCAAATTATCCTTTGGCAACATTATACTATCCAGAACTCAAATTATCTCAAATGATATCATTAACTTAAGCTCTCTAATCACTTGAATACAATCACTTAGTTATAGAAGAAGTTGCTTTGCAACATAACATTATATATATCTGCCATGTTGTACTTGAATGTTACATTAACAAAAGAAGCATTTTTTTCCTAAACACATATATGCGGATGGATCCAAACAAGGAACATCACATTTCTATACATCTTGTGTTTGGACAAGAATCAATGGAAACTACTGATGTTGTACTACTCCGTCTTCGATTTGGCGAGCGCTTTCTTCCTCTGCGCAAGCATGTATGAGTACATGTGAGGACTACCTGCATAGAATTATGAAATTCAATCAGTTGAGGTATAAGATCGATCGGTGAGATAAATGTTGTAATAAGGACTTCACAATAGTAAGAATAAGAAAGGTGCTTGGTACATGCCTGGAACGTAGATTGCCAACGCAATGATGGCGAGGTAAAAGTAATCGAATGAAGAGTTCCATGTATTTGGCATTCTTATGCAATACTTCTCAGATGCCTGAAAAACATATCAAATCAATAACTTGAAATTTCAAATTTCGATATAAAAAATAGTATCAAATAGCTCAAGTAGAGTCGGCCATAAGTCATAGACTAACAAGCAACAACTTTTCTCATTATGCATTTTTTAATAAGAAAAAGTTTAGGCGAGTTGAATCCCAGAGGCTCATCAGAGTCGAGGAAAACCCCAAAACTCAAAGAACGCTTAGGTTCTTACATATTACCCACCAATTTCACCGGGTTTGATCTTTTGCAAGATTCTTAGGATAAACTTAATTAAGTACTTATAGCATAAATGTTTATCATATAAGTGCTTTTATAAATAAGTTATTTCTATAACAAAAGGTAAAAAAAAAGTCAAATTACTTCAATATAAGCTATAAGCTGTATTCACAAGCTATCATGTAGAGCTAATGAAAATAAGCCAAAAACAGCTTATGCACATGACCATGTCATAAGATGTTCTTGCATAAGCTCTTCTGTCAAGTCGTTATGCTAGTATCTAAACTCAAATAAGCCGATTCATACAGGCCGTAAATGCAATTTGGATATTTGATATTCAGATTATTTACCTTAATGAATGGCAAGGCAATGTATATCAAACCAACTTCGCTGCTTATGCCGGTTGGGTACAAAAGTAAGAATGTGCTATATCTGCAAAGCGAAAAAATTTAGTCAATCTAAGCGCAAAATAAGATTAACTCGGTACTAAATATATTTCATGAAGAAATCTTTATGCTCAAATTTCATACCTAAGCCACAAAAGCCAAGATGGGGTGAATCCAAAAGCCTCTTTAAATCCGAAGAAAGAATATCGAATAATCTGAAATTGTAACAGTAAAGCAGATGATAAATATTAAACAAAACCAACAAAATTGGAGTATCATACAGATTGTATGAGTGCCGAATGAAAGTAAGAAAGCAATATCATGAAAAACTTGCCTCAGTGATAGACCAGCTGATTAGTAGGGAGCTAACAAGAAAATGAGTTCGAGTCTGTCATTCAAAGACGCACAAAATTTTCAGTAACAGAATATGACAAAATCTTGAATTAAATGACCAGGGTCGTCTTTGGGAACGTGCTAGGCGGGCTACCGCACAGGATCCAAAATTTGTCACGGTTAAACCATGGCTAAATAGAGCCTTGTGAAAAGGTTGTCTCAGTTAAACTGTAGTTAAATAGAACCTCTATTTTTTGTCATGGTTAAACTGCGACTAATCTATACAGGTCTCCAAAAACTTGAGACAACTATGTAAATGACACTAACAGATAAATAAAAGGGTCAAATACAATTTTATTCCTTCTATTGTGCCTCATTCGCGATTTGAGTCCTTTATTTCTAAATCTACGATTTTGGTCCGCAATTACCAAGTCATCAAAATTCAGCCTCAAATTGCATATGTAAGGCAAACTCAGACAGTTTCAAAACAAATGGCAAAATTGTAGATTTAGATATTATAAGACCGAAATCAGAAATGAGCAAAAACGGAGGATCAAAATTGTATTTAAGCCAAAATAATTGAAACAAAGTTAAATCAGTATTCACCTCAGGAAAACTCCACAAGATGCCCCATACCAGAAACAACCTTGAACCAATCTGAGGCAATGTTGCTGTTATTGGAGACCTCACAAGCCCTTCATCAATTCAAAAACAAAATTCCATAAGAAAAAAAAAAGCCAAACTAAATCAAATTAAACCTACATTAAGCATTTAAGTAAGAGATTGATTACTCACCCACTAAACCATGAAGAATCTAGCCCACCATGCAACACAAAGCAGTACCCACAAAACACAAAAATTTGAAACATATTAAGCTAAAACAAACAAAAGGGTGTCTCTAAAACTGATAAAAATCGAAACTTTTTCAACCAATTACCTCTAATACAGCAGCGGTTTGAGCAAAAAGCAAGGGTTTTTCAGCTGCAGTGTAAACATGTTCATGACCCAATTCCTTCAATGTTTTCAAAGACAGATACAGAACTTGAATCCTGCATAAATTGATAAATGGATCTGAGTAACAAGAGAAAAATGCACAAATGGATGAGTGAGTAAATGAGTGAATGAGAATTTACCATCCAAATAAAACAGTCCAATTGTAAAGGATGAGATAGAGTCTTCTAATAGGTGAAGAAGAAGAAGAAGAAGTAGCCATTGAAGAGAGAGAGAGATCTAGGAGGAGAAACCCAAGAAGGGTTCAAAATTTGTCAAGATTGAAAGTGAAAAAGTTGGAATAATAATTGATTAATTGATTAAAGGGTGTGGAAAATTTGAAAATAAAATTTGTTATGATTGGGTTATATAGGTAAAAGGATTAATGTGAAATTGAGGGTAGCCCAACGATCAACAACTTATAATTAAGAGAGAAATGATGATAGATGGATATAGAGGAGAAAGGAAGTGGCATGGTTTGGTTTGGTAGTTGAACCTCTCAACCAAACACGTCGTGTGTTAGTAATAACAACATAGGTTTGGACTGGACAGCTAGACGGTATGGTTTGGTTTCATGTGTTCATAAATTCTTCAGTTTTTTTTTTTAAGATAAAGAAAATAGGATTTGGTTTCATATTTGTTCATAAATAAATGCTTTAGTTTATTCAACAATTAGAAGAAAAAAATGGTTATTATTTTTCTCTTTTGTTATTGGCTCATTCATAAAATAATTATTTTGACTTTTGATCATTTTTATCTTTTTTATGTATTGAATTTTCATCATAGCATTTTTTTATTTATTGAGTTTTGTTATAGCATTTTTATGTTTATAATATTAATGAAAAAATATTGGGCCTTCTAAAATTTGGGGCCCTGTGCTGTAGAACTTGTTGCTCTTGCATAGGGTCGATCATGACCTCGCTCGGAACCGTTGTCAACCAACTCGTTTGCATCATCTTTAAAGTGAAAAATGTTGAAGTATATATCATTGATTGAGAATAGTACAAACTGCTGAGAGAGACTGTTTTTGATTTGTTATGGTGTTGAATGAGGATGGTTAGCATGGAAAACACACACATTTAATGTATCTTATGTAGACATAATGTTGCTACGGCGTAGTCCTCCACATAGACACACACATGTAGGGTAGGGAGGTGATGCACATAGGCCCACTCGAGTGCACTCAAGTGTAGTTATAAATTCAAGATTTCATATGAGACGTCGAATATGATATTTGATCTTCTATCGAATTGTGGTCATCAAACTTGTCACTCTTTGTGTCTATAAAGCAGAAATTTGAGCATTATTTTCACTTTTCGCATTTTTCATTTCTTGAGCGCTATCAGTGAGAGTTTTTCTAGTGAAAACAGTGTTGCAATATTTCTGACAACAAAAAATATAGTGTGGAAAATAAAGTTATTTTATCTACGAAGATCAGGTAAACTTAGTACAAGGACAAGGTGATTATACTTGTGAATACATTGCAATAAGTTTGTATCAATAACGAGAAGTGTGCATAGCACAATTTATGGGTTTATGTGATTAATTGTAAACTAAAAACTAACTAATGTTAAATAGATATAATTAGAAAAATGATTAAGTTTCCATTTCGAATCATCTATCCTATATGTGAGAAATCACATGACTAAACCTATAATGACTATGTTTTAACTATGATCGTTTACAAAACATATAGTTACAACCTCACAACCCCCATATAATGGGAATATCCAATCACAATGTGATCCCATTCTTCTGAAACAACCACTCTTATACTAGGAATCTTCAATAATAATAAATCACATGTTTAGGATAAAATTATCTACAGGGAATATAATATAAGGAAACTAACCACTAACCCTCAAGGGATTCATGGTTTTAATAATTGAAAAGCAAAAACAATGACTTAAAAGATATATGAATGATCTCATATGTTGGAGGAGAATATGGATGAGAAAGGAGAACATAGATGAGAAAAGTCTTAAAAGGTTTTCGTAAAATCATAGTTTTTCCAAAAGATTGGACATCAGAAATTTGATAAAGTGTGCGTTGAATCCATATCCCAAATTACACAATAATCAGACGGTATAATGAAATATGAAATAATGAAGATCTTAGACAATAAATGAATTAATCAATAAAGATTCATTGATGCCTAAATAGAATTTTATTAATGAATCAATCTAATATTATCATTGCGAACATATTTAATCACTTGAAAGATGAACCAACATACTTAATCTATTTCAGACCTACACTTGTACAACAAATCATTATAAACAGATAAAATCTAACAAAATGTAATTCTACGAAAGCGATAAAGAACCTAAACATGCAAATTATACATAAAATTAAAGAGAAAGATAGAGAATAGTGCACCAATGTTTATAGTTATTAAGTGTGTTTGTCCTCGCGTTGCACCTAACTCAATCTCCAATGGCGAACTATTAAAAATTATATTCTTCAACAAATTTGACAATTTTTACAACATGCGTTTAATACATCAGAAAAGGCTATCACAAATATGATTCTTTGGTGACTAGAGAAAGTATCTGCAAAAGATTAACAGTTAAACGCTCAAGTCAGTGCCTAAATATTATGGAACTTTGCAAGCGTGTATAAAAAGAATACCTAAATGCGACTCATGGTCATACTTATATAGTGAAGACAATTCAAACCGTTTTTTATTTGTTCAGTGTGAAGTGTGAGCTATTAATGGATGTAGATCAACAATTGAGATGAAGTGGGATGTCGTACGCCTATGTGGTGTCCTGGAATAAAAGTTTACATGTACGTCAGCGATTGAAACGCTCTTGCTGGATTGAACATGTAAATTGAGTCGACCTAATGAGTTTTTGGATGACGCATAACGACTGAATAAAATGATTTATAAAAATCCATTTACAATAATAAAAAAAGTTGCTTATCTAAATACATGAATGAGTTGGACAAGTTTCTCTTTTAATTTAATTAAAAAAATATAAGTTTGAATTCAATTTTATAAATACAATATATTAAATCTTTTGAATAGAACTTTGCTTATATTATTATCCTCTCAAATTTTGTATTACTAGAAAAAGTTATCCTCTTAAATTGAATAAATTTCTCTTTACAATTATGAGCAAATAATACACCTTTCATGCTTAAAAAAACCACTCTATTAGTAATCTTCTACAAAATAAGTTTGTGCTCTAGTGATGTATTATTTACAAGAATGATGTTGTTAGATTATGTGCTTAATGGAACTTAAATATAACTTTCATTTGATAATTTCTTTTCCAATAATGATATCAGAAAATGATGGGGGAATGAAAACTAAAATAAACATTAGAATATACAAATAAACATCATATTTGAGTATGAAATTTGTACATGTAAAACAATCATCTCATTGTACTAAAATTCACACTATGAATTGTTCAACCAAATAAAAAAATTGTAGAACCAAATCATAAACTGTTCAACCAAATCAGAGTGGAATAACTGTTGCTGCAAGAGCTTGTCCAACCAAACCATAAACTGTTACTACAGATAGTAAAACAAGAATTAGAAAAAATGCTTCAAAATGTGTTTTGCTACATTAATTGAGGCATTAACAAAGCATTTGATGATATACACACACATGACAGGATGGACCAACTAACCTTTCCGAGTTTCAGTACATTCTATCACTCCTCTAGCAACTATTCATCTCCTTGAATGGAGGTCTTATTTCAGAACTGGATTGAATTTTCCTTAACCTACTTGAAGGAGAAAGTTGAACTCCCTTATTCTCTTTGCAAAAGCTATCTTCCTTTTTCAAGTTCATTCCATGACAGTCAATCTCAAAGGTTTTCTCCATGCTTCTCAACATGTCCATCAGTTGAGTGTCTGCATTCGACACCTCATAGATTCGATCACTCAACCCTTGAACAAAAGCCAACAAGTTTTCCTTTTCTAATGACAGTTTCGACGCATTTTCAACCAATTTCTCATTCTCCATTATGAGTTTTCTTTCTATTGTGCCTTCTGCAATCACAACACTCTCAAATTCTCTCCTAAATGATTCTTGTTCCAACAAAACTACCTCTTTCTGAAGCTCTTGCTGCATGCTTTCGCCAATCTTGACTTGTTCAAGAAGTGAACTTTCTAGTTCTTTACGCGTCAAATGACTTCTTTCAAGATCGTTTTTCAATCGTTCAACAATCGACTTCCATATTTGCAGTTCGAACTCCATTTCGTTTCTTTCACAAATTCTATCATCCAATTCATTGATAGCAATGTCCAAAGCTTCATGAGTTTCTCTAAGTTGTTCTTTTGAATCACATTCCATCTGCAAAACCTGATCTTCGAGGATCCGCTGACACTTTCTTGACTCCTCCAGCATTTCCTTGTACTTACCAAGTTCATTTTGCTGCGAGGGCTGCAATTCATTGTTCGATCCATAGGACTCAACTTCCTTCATCAAACATGCTGCTTTCTCGCGTTCTTCATTTAAGCTTTTCCGAGCACTGATCAAAGCATCATCTTTCATCTCCAACTGCCTCATCAGTTGAACGATCTTCCCTTCTTTCTCTATGTTGATTCGATCCATCTCGTCTTTATAATTAGCAAACTTTAATTGAGCCTCCGAAACTGCTTCTTTCAACACTAGCATCATCACATACATCTCCTCATTCATCAACCTCGTCTCAATGTTAACAGAATGAGACTTTTCTAACTCCGTCCGAAGCTCTTCCACCGCTGCAATTTTAGCTTCTAACTCAGACTGACACTTACTCAGGTCTCCATTCAAATGTTCTATCCGAGAATTCCATTCGGCTTCGGAATGAGAATTTTCCAACTCCATCTGAAGCTTTTCCACTGTTGCAATTTTAGCTTCCAATTCAGATTGAGACCTCTTCAAGTCTCCATTCAATTGTTCTATCTGAGACTTCCATTCGGCTTCTCTAGCCTTAAGAGTCAAGGCACACTCTTTATGAGTTTGTTCCAAGTTTTTAAGTCTGGTCCTCAACTTCGACTGCGAATACGAAGCTCCTGCTTCTTGAATTTGAGCTTCCTGTAGTTCTTTGACCAACATCCTTAACTCTTGATTTTCTTGCTTTAGCTTCTCGGTTCGGTACTTTTCTTCTTTAATATACGCCGCTTGTGTTTTCAACGAATATCTCAAATCTGCAATGTCTTTGTCGCGATCAGAGTTTAAGCACTCGACCTCTAGTCTAGCATCGTGATACTCGCTACCAGCATTCTCAAGCTGCAGCCTGAAATCCGAAACTTCAACTTCAAGTCGCTTTTTCTGGCTTTCTACATGAGCAATAGCCTGGTGGCAATTTTGTAACTGATGTTGAAGATCTTCGTATAATCTGATCTGAGAGTCTAATTTAACTTGAAGCGAAGAAATCTCATCGAGCAATACCGATTTTTCCATCTCCCACTCGTTCTTGCTAGACCGAAACTGGCCTTTATGTTTCTCATACGCTTCTTCGAGATGCTTAAACTGTTCCTTCTTCCACTTCAACTGATCTTCCAACTTTCCTTTTTCTTCTTCCAACTTGTAGAACAAGTCATCTCTATCACTTAGTTCTTTCGAAGATTTTAAACTTTTCTGTGACTCCGAACACTTCTTTGAAACCGATAAACAGCTTTTCAGGCTTTCGATTTCTTTTCTGTATTGACAAATCATCTGCTCATGATTCTCCACCTTATCATTCGCTTCCTCTAAGGCCAATACTAACCCTCTATTCCCATCTTCCATCTCTTTAGTCTTCTCATCGCAATCAACTCGGAGTTTATCATTTGCAGCTCTGAGATGTTTGATGATAGACTCTTGTTCTTTCAACTTTCCTTTAAGACCTTCATTCAAATTCTTCGCCTCGACGATTTCCTCCGCCTTTTGAAGCAGTTCCTGATCAAGCTTCTCGAATTTCGACTTTGCTTCTTGTGTTTGATTAACCTGTACATTAAGAGATCTCTTCAAATTCTCAATTGAATCTGATTTGGTTCTTAATTCTGCCTTGAGTTTATCGATCTCAGATTTCGCTTCGTCGAGCTCTTCATAAACCTTTTCCATTCCTTTTCACATATAACAAATTCAACAGAATTTTTTCCCTATTAGCTTGAAAAATAAATCCAGCATTATAATCAATAGTTATATCATTTATTATGAAACTTAAACAAACACAACGACTGACACCAGACACACGACACTGATACAGACACATCGGTAATAATTTGAAAAAAATAAATAAATTACTAATTTTCCCCTTTTCAATTTATATTGCATTGGAAGTAACAGAAACTTGTGACGAATATAAAATTGAGAGAAAAATAAAACAAAATAATGAAAGTAGTTTTAAGAAGAAAGAACTAAAGAAAGAAACTGACCTTGAAGAGCACGGTGCAATTGTTGTTGTGATTTGGTTATGGTGAAATGCGAATTGCGAGAGAAGAAGGAGAAAGATGAAACGAAGTTACCGTTATTTTTAAATAGACAGTTTTTAATGGAAGAGAATGAAAAAAATGAAGTTAGTTAAAGTGAAAGTTTATTAAGCAGTTTTTTTCTTTCTGAAATGAATGAAAAACTAGCCGTTGAAAGGTTCTCTTGGGCCGGGTTTTTTTTAATCTCTTTTCAGTTTCTGGCCCAATTTATATTTTGGCATTTATTTAGAAAACTTTTTTATATACCTCCCTACCTTCTTAGCAACTCGCGGCAAAATTTCTTAAATACCCTTGTATTTCAGAAGCGCATCTTCGAATGCATAAAAAATGTGTCTTTGGAAGTATGTCTCCGAAATCACCTTATTTTTTTAGAAAAAAAAGTGATTTCGGAGATGCACTTCCGAAGACACTTTTTTTTCCAGAAATAAAGAGACTTCGGAAGTGCAATTCCGAAATCACCTCTTAGGAAATTTCATAGATGCACTTTCGAAATATTGTCTGATGCTGAAAATAAAAAACAAACCAACAAAGCTTCGATTTAGTATAAATAATCGAAATTACAAAGATAAATCAACATGAAATTAAAGTTATATATTGTTAAACACGACTAGTGGAGGATGAGTCAACATTTTGATAACGTCGGCTCCTGATCTTTGAAGTTTCGCATCCAACTCGATCGGACTCTTCAAAGAAAATCGGTCAAAAGATGTCCACATAACTGCTAAATCTTCATCGTTCTTGACCTCAAATGGGGTTTCTTCAACAACAAAATCAGCAACAATGTAGTAGAATAAGAGATAAAATGAAGATTCTTTACCTCAAATTGTAACTTTGTATGCTCTCTTTGGTATGATGTGTAACACACCATATTTTCCGTTTATTAATTTAATTGGGATTTAAATTATTTATTTGAAATTTTGGAATTTTAATTGGATTTAAGTGGAAAATTATGGAATATGAGCTATTGGGCCAAGTGTTGTGGTTAGCAGAAGGGGGTGTTAAATTGGCAGGCCCTTTTGCTAAGTTATGTTTTGTTTTTCATAAAACAAAGGAATTGGAAATAGAAGAGGAATAGCAAAGAAGAGAAGAGAAGCAGACACGTGAAAGAGGAGAAGAAGAGAAAGAGGGAAGAATCAAGGTTTTTGGCTAAGGTAAGGGAGACTCTTCCAATTAACTTCTATTATTGGGTTATAGATGATAGTATAGATTGAGTAGGTTGGTTGGGTCAATGGAATTAGATGTTAGGTTTTGGGAATTTTGGGTTTTGGGGTTGATTTGATACAATTGCATGATTGATAAGTTGTACGACGTTAGATGACCCATAAAACATAACATATGTGTGTTATAATATGTAATCTTGTGCTATTTTGTGATCATGTATGTGTTGGCTCGATTTGGAATTGAATTGAAATGGTGGAATGCTGTCAAAATACTGAATTTTGCGTTGCAGGCTGTCTGTAACCGGTTACTGATAGGCCGTAATCGATTACGGAATGAAATTTTGAAATAACGAGTAATGTTACATTTTCGTAACCGGTTACGCTCAGGACCGTAACCCGTTACAGTAGTCAAAATAGCTAAAAATCGAGCTTTTGAGTTCGTAACCGGTTACGCTCAGGACCGTAACCCGTTACGATAGTGTTGTCCGTCAGACGTAACCCGTTACACCGTAACTTTTTGGAAAAATATTTTAATTTAAAAAATTCATATCTTTCAAACCGTAAGTCTGTTTTGGTCACCGTTTTGTGCGTTGGGAAGGTAATCGAGTACTTTATCTAATAAAATGGTTTAACGTCCAGTGACCCGGTTTTATTTTGAAAAGCTCGATTTATTTTATTTATGGTGTGTTTTGTACATTGTGTGCATGATTTGGTTAACGTGACAATGTGGTGATGTTTTAATAATATAACAGTGATTTTGACGTTATATGTGGTGTGAATTATATATGATATAATTGTGGATGGTGTTGAACTGAATATATCATTCGGTGTTGCTTTTGATGAGTTATTGGTGATGACATTATTCATTTTGATCCAGTGGTGATGTTGTGACAACGTGATTATAATGTTGATTATGTGTGTATCACGTGATCATGTGGTGATTGTTTTGTTCGTATGATGATGATTGATTTGTTTTGAGTGATGCATGATACATGCATATACCTGTTGGTGATAACTATGTTGAGTTATGTGAGACGACGTTGTTCATCGGATTGGTGATGTTGTAAGTATGTGATATGTATGCATTCATTCATAAATCATTTTGGTGATGGATCCCGGTTATGTTTGGATCAATGATGGGCGTAATTCCTATTTGTGTGGAATTTGTGTTGGCAGGGTCGTATCTAGGTGATGTGATGGATCAGTCCGATGGGTTAATCTCATGTTTGGTACCACATGCATAGTGTCAGTACATACATATGCATACTATTATAACATAATTGTATGAATTCCAGTGTTATATGTTGATGTTGTGTTTGATTGTGTGATAAAACTTGTCTAAAAACTTGAATATGTTTCAATTGGGTGAATGATGTACTTATGATATGTTATTATTTATAAGCTAATAACATTTGTTAATTGTGAATGAGACTCACCCTTACATGTTGTCATTTTCAGATTGAAGAGTAGCGGCTTTGATTTTGGTGAGGATAACTTATAGGCTAGCCCATTATTAGCGCCAGTGTCATGCTCTGATATTGTAACACTGGGGACGCTAGTCTAGAGTTTATGATTATACTCGGTTTTATTGTTTTGGATTAATTTTGTTGGATTATGCATTGGTGATGTATGTTTTCTGGTTGAATAAGTTTTCGCTGTGTTAAACATGAATTTATATGTTTGGTGAACCATTCCTAAGTGAAGCATGACAACTGAATTTATAATAATTTAATTTTATTTAAATTGTGGCAACCTTGTTTTCATGTCTACTCTGAATGATTATTATAATTGTCGCGGGATTTTAGAAGGGTGTTACATGATGAACCACTTGAAACTTGATTTGGAGACGAAAAATGGATATTGAAAATGATGGAGGTTTTGGAGAGGGTTTAAGTTTTTGTTTGGAGGAAAATGAGTGTAATAGTGAAGGAGGGAAAAAGTATATGAAGAGTTTTTACGGAGATGCATCTATGAAAATACACCTGACATTTTAAATCCAACGTTTAAATTGGAAAATAAGTGCTATCGGAGATGCATATCCGAAAACACCCAAAAATGGGTGTTTTCGGATATCCATCTCCGAAATAATAGAAAATATGAAAATGAGTGATTTCATAGATGCATCTCTAAAATCAAGGGGTATTATGGGGTTTTCAGTAAGGGTTCTCACCCCAAGAGAGTCTATAAAGAAATTGTCTTTATTTATACTAGCGTCCAGACGGGCACACACGTGCTCGTCTGTCCAATTTTCATTGCGCGCCCGAGAAAATATAAGCAATATTTTTTATTTAAATTTGATTTAAAAAAAACACATCATGTGAAGGTTAATAGAATAGAGTTATGAGGAAGTTAATAATAATAGTTTAGATGAAATTTATTATGTAAATTATATAATAAAGTAAGGGTAAAAATGGTAAAAAAAAATGCTACATCAAAACAAAGTATTCCCTTTATATAAAAATATAGTACTAGCATCCAGACGGGCTCTCACGTGACCGTCTGTCCGCTTTCTTTAGTGCGCAAGCGAGTAAAAATATAAACAATGTTTTTAATAGGTTGATTTTTTATTTTAATTTTAAGTATTTATAAAATAATTAAAAATAGAATAAAACTATATTTTATAAGTGTAGAAAATAGTTACTTTTTGGTTAAAAATAATATAATCAACTTTAACTTACCACCTTTAGTTATTTTTTTGAAATATTTACAATAAATAGAGGGTATAATAGGAAAGAAAATAGGCCACACCAAAATCATGCATTCAGACGGGCAATCACGTGCTCGCCTGTCTGCTAGTATCCACGTGCCCGTTTGTCCACTTTCTTTAGTGTGCAAGCGGGTAAAAATATAAACAGTCTTTTTCATGTGTTGCTTTTTTATTTTAATTTAATTATTTATAAAATAATAAAAAACAGAATGAAAAAGAAATGAAAACTGCCATATAACAGTTAATGAAGAGAGGTTGAAGTTAAAAAAAAAAAACTAAAAAAGGTATAATTGGAAGAAAAATAGGCTACACCAAAATCATGTTTTGCCTTATATATATATATATATATATATATATATATATATATATATATATATATATATATATATATATATATATATATATATATATATATATATATATATATATATATATATATATATATATATATATATATCAGATGAGAATCAATAAAATCAACCAAGAAGAAAAAAATTTAGAATATGTGTCTAAAAGAAAATTGATAATTGTTTCTTGGAAGAATGTTTGCAAATTGAAATCTCATAGGGGTCTTGGCATTAAGTCTTTGACTTGCCCTAATGAAGTCTACAATTTGAAGTTGGGGTTGGGATCTAATTAACAATTTGGAGCCTTGGGCTTTACTTCTCAAGTCTAGAGTTATTAAACTTTTTTGAACCATCAAACATCATATCTATTCTTCTTTATGGTACAACCTTAAATTCGAGTTTTGTCTTCTTTTATCTAAATCTGCTTGATTGTTGAGAGATTGAACCTCTATAAATTTTTTGAGGGATGTTTAGTGCGAAGAACCTTTTATTCTTGAAACTTCTAGGTCTATTCTTGACTCTCTATCGATTGATGTCAACTTTTATGTTGTATATTTTATTGTAAAAAATAGTGGTCTTTCCCCCCCAACTTGGATCAATTCTTTCCCTTTTTTGGCCTACATAGTCATGGTGATTCCTCTAACGGATAACAAAGTGCATGGCAGACTGATTTAGCAGAATTAAGCTTGTGTCTATTTATCTATTAAAGATGCTTATAGGTTCAAGGATATATCATCTCATCCTATTGATTGAGCTAAATCTATTTGGCAAACTGACATCCCTCCATCCAAATCCATGTTAGTTTGGAAGCTTATTCACAAAAAGATTCCAACAGATGATTTGCTTCAAGCTAGTTTATGTTATTTGGTTTCTATTTGCAATCATCGTAAGACTCACATCAAAACTGCTGACCATATGTTTTTGCTACTAGGCTTTGGAACTTGCTTAACTGTATCATCGGTAGGAATTTGTTATTCAATAACTTGGAGTATTTGTAGAGTTTTTGTATTGTTGGTAGGTCTCCTCAGAGCGCATTGATCCTTAAAGCAACGTGTAATTTTTGATCAATTCTATCTGGGCGACTAGGAACTTGACTCGCTTTAACAACAAATACATTTCTTTCAATACTATCATTTCAAACAATATGGCTCAGGTCATACTAATTGGTAACAACTCGATCTTAACTACCTCATATTCTATTTAAGACTCCTTTCTTATGAATGTTAGAACAAGATTTGTTCTGATCAATATTCTTAGTTTTGATGATAACAAGCATATGAATTTTGTATGAGATAATGTGGTACTCTAATACTATGCAATTTCCATTTCAGGAAATATATAAAGAGTATGCACAAAATCAGCGCAAGAAGCACTGACTCAGAAGGTTCAGCATGCAACATCAGAACATGGTCTAGCAAGACATCAGAAGATGGTCAAGCAGAATCAGAACATGGGTCTATGGAAGCATCAGAAGAACTTGAGATCAGAAGCAGAAGCACTGAAGTTCTCATGGTATCACGCTCAGAAGCACTTCAAGGTCAGAAGACAAGAAGATGCTCTGCACCAAGCTGTTTGACTCTGATGACATTCAAACGTTGTTTACACAAACATCAGATCAGAAGCAAGTACTAGACTGGCAGGCTACTCTGACTGACAAAAGGAACGTTAGAAGCTATTAAAGGCAACATCAGTAGACACAGCAAAAACAAGGCTCGAGGTAGTTGACAAAAGAGTGAAACATTAAATGCAATGCTGTACGGATTATGCAAATCATTAAATGCTCCCAACAGTCATCTTCTCAAGCGCCTATAAATATGAAGTTCTGATGAGAAGCTATGTTACGAATTCTGAACACAACACTTGCGCATTATACAGAAACGCTGTCAAATTCAAAAGCTCTCAAACTTCATCATCAAACTCACTACATTGCTGTTGTAATATCTTAGTGAGATTTAAGCTTAAACTTAAGATAAATCACAGTTGTGATAATAGCTTTATTAGAAGCATTGTAACTCTTAAAAGAATTTGTTTACATTAAGTTGTAAGAGCTAGAGTGATCAGGTTGTTGATCAGTATACTCTAGAAAGTCTTAGAATGTATCTAAGCAGATTGTTCCTTGAGTGATCAAGTTGTGATCAGGATACTCTAGAAGACTTAGCAGTTGGCTAAGTGGAAAACCATTGTAATCTCGTGTGATTAGTGGATTAAATCCTCAGGTGAGGTAAATCACTCCAAGGGGGTGGACTGGAGTAGTTTAGTTAACAACGAACCAGGATAAAAATCATTGTGCAAATAGTTTTTATCTTACAACTTTTAAAGCTACACTTATTCAAACCCCCCCTTTCTAAGTGTTTTTCTATCCTTCAATTGACATCAGAGCGCCGGTTCTAAGGTGCAAGCACTTAACCGTGTTTAGAAAAGATTCTGGAAGAGAAAAACACTAAGTCAAGATGGTTGAGACTCCATCACCTTCATCTACATCTACATCTGGCTCAGCTGGGCAATACAATGGAAATGGTAACAATGGTTATACTAGACCGCCAGTATTTGATGGTGAAAAATTTGAATACTGGAAAGATAAACTTGAAAGTTACTTCCTTGGTCTAGATGGTGACTTATGGGATCTTCTGATGGATGGTTACAAACATTCAGTGAACGCTACTGGCGTAAGGCTTACAAGACAAGAAATGAATGATGATCAAAAGAAGCTTTTCAAAAATCATCATCAATGTAGGACTGTTTTGCTGAATGCTATCTCTCATGCTGAGTATGAGAAGATATCTAACAGGGAAACTGCCTATGATATATATGAGTCATTGAAAATTACCCATGAAGGAAATGCTCAAGTCAAGGAGACCAAAGCTCTTGCTCTAATCCAGAAATATGAAGCCTTCAAGATGGAGGACGATGAAGATATTGAGAAGATGTTCTCAAGATTTCAAACGCTAACTGCTGGATTAAGAGTTCTGGACAAAGGCCTACACCAAGGCTGATCATGTAAAGAAGATCATCAGAAGCTTGCCCAGAAGATGGGGTCCAATGGTGACTGCATTCAAGATTGCAAAGAATCTAAATGAGGTTTCTTTGGAAGAGCTAATCAGTGCCTTGAGAAGCCATGAGATAGAGCTGGATGCAAATGAGCCTCAGAAGAAAGGTAAGTCTATTGCATTAAAATCTAATATTAAAAAATGCACTAACGCTTTTCAGGCTGAAGAAGTAGATTATGAAGAATCACAATCAGAAGAAGAAGATGAACTGTCCATGATCTCCAGAATGGTAAACCAACTCTGGAAGAGTAAGCAAAGGAAGTTCAAAAGCTTCAGAAGTTCAAAGAAGTTTGAACGAGGAGAATCTTCTGGTGGCAGAAGATCTAACAAGAAGAAGGTCGTCTGCTATGAGTGCAATGAGCCTGGACACTTCAAGAATGAATGTCCAAAACTTCAGAAGGAGAATCCCAAGAAGAAGTTTCATAAGAAGAAATGTCTTATGGCAACATGGGATGATTCTGAATCAGAATCAGAATCAGACTCTGAAGGAGAGCAAGCAAACCTTGCACTGATGGCCACAGTAGATGATGGATCAAAATCTACATCAGAATTAGATTCTGAAGAGGTATTTTCTGAACTATCTAGAGAAGAGTTAGTTTCCAGTTTAACAGAACTTCTGGAACTCAAGGCTCATCTTAGTATCAAATACAACAAGCTGAAAAAGCAATTTGAATTTGAAACTAAGAAGCTGGAAGTGGAAAATTATGAACTGAAGGAAAAAGTTTTAAAATTATCCAAAGATATTGGATCTCCTTCTGAATCAGAAAAATTCATTCCTAGCCTCAATCATATTGGCAGAAGTCATCTTGCTTATATAATATATGGTGTTTTTGGAAACAAAAGGTTTGGTTTTGGCTATGAGGGTGATACCTCACATAAATTTGAACCTGTTGATGATTTGAAAATCACATACAAGCCATTGTATGATCAGTTCAAATATGGCCACTCACATGATATCAAGCTCACATCACATGCACAGAGTTTTAACACTACACACACCAAGAAGCATGTGACACAACCTAAAAGATATCATGCTGCCAAACCCAAAGAATATCATGTTGTTCCTCCTGTTACTTATAATGCTAAACCCAAGTTCAATCAGAACTTGAGGAAAACTAACAAGAAAGGACCCAAGGAAATTGTGGGTACCTAAGGAGAAGATAATTTCTGTTGCAGATATCCTTAGCAGCAAAGAAGGCAAAGCACAAAATGTCATGGTACCTGGACTCTGGGTGCTTGCGACACATGACGGGAAGAAGGTCTATGTTCCAAGACCTAGTGCTTAAGTCTGGTGGAGAAGTCAAGTTTGAAGGAGATCAGAATGGCAAGATTATTGGCTCTGGAACCATAAGTATTGGTAACTCTCCTTCCATAACTAATGTACTTCTTGTAGAAGGATTAACGCATAACTTATTGTCCATAAGTCAATTAAGTGATAATGGTTATGATATAATCTTCAATCAAAAGTCTTGCAAGGCTGTAAGTCAGAAGGATGACTCAATCCTATTTACAGGCAAGAGAAATAACAACATTTATAAGATTGATCTTTCTGATCTTGAGAAGCAGAAGGTGACTTGTCTTATGTCTGTTTCTGAAGAGCAATGGGTCTGGCACAGAAGATTAGGACATGCTAGTTTGAGAAAGATTTCTCAAATTAACAAACTAAATCTGGTCAGAGGTCTCCCAAATCTGAAATATAAATCAGATGCTCTTTGTGAAGCATGTCAGAAGGGCAAGTTCTCCAAACCTGCATTCAAATCTAAAAATGTTGTCTCTTCCTCAAGGCCGTTAGAACTTCTGCACATTGATCTGTTTGGACCAGTCAAAACAGCATCTGTCAGAGGGAAGAAATATGGATTAGTCATCGTAGATGATTATAGTCGCTGGACATGGGTAAAGTTCTTAAAACACAAGGATGAGTCTCATTCAGTGTTCTTTGAATTCTGCACTCAGATCCAATCTGAGAAGGAGTGCAAAATCATAAAGGTCAGAAGTGATCATGGTGGTGAATTTGAGAACAGATTCTTTGAGGAGTTCTTCAAAGAAAATGGTATTGCCCATGATTTCTCTTGCCCTAGAACTCCACAGCAAAATGGAGTTGTAGAGCGAAAGAATAGGACTCTACAAGAAATGGCCAGAACCATGATCAATGAGACCAATATGGCTAAGCACTTCTGGGCAAAAGCAATAAACACTGCATGTTATATTCAGAATAGAATCTCTATAAGACCTATTCTAAATAAGACTCCTTATGAATTATGGAAGAACAGAAAGCCCAACATTTCATATTTTCATCCTTTTGGATGTGTGTGTTTTATTCTGAATACTAAAGATCATCTTGGTAAGTTTGATTCTAAGGCACAAAAATGTTTCCTTCTTGGATATTCTGAACGCTCTAAAGGCTACAGAGTATACAATACTGAAACATTGGTTGTAGAAGAATCAATCAATATCAGATTTGATAATAAGCTTGGTCTTGAAAAGCGAAAGCAGTTTGAGAATTTTGCAGATATAGATATTGACATATCAGAAGCTGTAGAACCAAGAAGCAAAGCTCCAGAAGCTGAAAGTCTCAGAAGCAAAGAATCAGAAGATCAAGTTGTTGCATCTTTAGAGAATTTCAGAATTTCAGAAGAGCCAACATTCAGAAGATCTTATAGACTCACCTCAGCTCACTCAGAAGATGTGATCCTGGGAAAGAAAGATGATCCTATCAGAACTAGATCATTTCTAAAGAATAACAATCAGAAGCAGTGATCAGAATCAGAAGGTGAAAAGTTCTATTCAGTGCAACACAGCTGTCATCAAGAGTATTCTGATGGTGAACACGTGTATGTACGGTTGGTAAAAGCGTGAGTTAATTTGATGGGACGCCGCCCTAGGTAACTGTGTTAAATCATTTCGTTTACCACGATCTCTCATCTAACGTCACTCATCAGTTAATGCAATTGATTTCATTTGATTCTGTAACTGTTCATTCTCATAACTTTATTGCATTCATTTTCAAATCCGTCTCTATAAATACTATTCAAATCATAACGTTTATCTTTTTCGCTCCCATTCTCTCTTTCTTCTTGCATGCATTTTTGCAACCTTTTCGGTCTTTTCTCAAACCCTAAACGCAAACTTAGAAATTGTTTTTCAAATCTCAGTACTGTTTCAATGGCCGCTTCATCATCTCACAATGTTGGCTCATCTGTCCCTCTCCATCTGCAAGAAGAAGATCAGCAAATTACTCCGGTTATTGCCTGTTCTATTTCCAAAAAGGAGTTGGAAGTTATCTGTGAACTCATGGTAGACTTTGATAGTCTCGAAGAACATAACTTTCGTCTTAAAGAAGATATTATTTTTCAAGGATGGACTTCGTTATTCGCTGAGTTATGTGGACCAGTCTACCTAGATCTTGTTAAGGAATTTTGGGTGCATGCTGTTGTTGCCCCTAAATCCATTCTGTCTTTCGTCCATGGGAAGTTTGTGGTCGTTACTGAGAACATTCTGAGAATGATGTTCGATCTAAGAAACCCTGAGGGTGCTTATGAAATTGATCAAAGGGCTGATTGGGATGAAGTGTTGTCTACCCTTTACACAGATGTAAAGGAGACAAAGCGTGTCAAGGACATGAGGGATCTTTATAAAATCTGGACCAAGATTCTCCTGGGGTGTTTCTATCACAGGAAAGGAACACATGTTGCAGACTTCGTCAACAATGAGCAGAAATACATTCTATATTGCATTGCTACTCAGAAGAAGGTTGATGTTATCTACATAATCTTCAATCACATGTGGAATGCTGTGAGGGATTCCAGAAATGCCTTCAGAGTAAAGAAGTGTACTATCATTCCTTTTGGAAGAATCATTACAAACCTTCTGGTTCATTCCAAGATAGTTGAGAAATTGGAAGCTGAAGGTACCATCAAAGATCTGGCTGTCAATACTGGAAGTTGCTTGAATGCTCTCACCTTGAGAAAAATGAATGTTATTGATACTATCATCAAAGCCCCTCAACCTCTTCCTGGAGCAAGAAGCAGAAGAGATCCTATTCTTGCTGACTTTGAAACCTTCTTCAGAAGTGAGGTGCCAGGAGTCAGAACTAGATATCTGAAGTCACTCAAAGAAGATGAAGGAGTAAAAGATCAAGAAAAAGGTGCTCCTGCTAAAGAAGGTCGCAAGAAAACTTCTACTTCTAGGGCTGCTGCCTCAGAAGATGTTTCAGAAGCTGCTCCTGAAGCTGTTGTGAAGAAGGAAAGAAGGACTAAGAGAAAATTTGATCATCCTTCTGATAATCAGGTGAAGGTAGTTCAGAGTGTAGCTACTGCTACTACCATTGAGAAAACTGTTCCAGAAGAAGCTGTTGCTGAAGAAGTTCAAGTTGTTTCAGTTGCAACTAAGAAGAATGTAAAGCAGACTGCTGAGAAAAAGAAAAAGAAGAAGTTGAATAAAAATGTTGAAATTGGTATAGCTGTTGAGAAGAAGAAGACAAGAAAAAGAAAATTAATATTAAATGCCTCTGATGATGATGAGGATGTTCAAGAAGATGTGATTCAGCAAGCTAAAATATCTCAAGGACCAACAACTCAAGCAGTTGAAGGTCAGAAGGCTGTTGCTAGTGAGAAGGAGACACTGGAATCTGCCAGAAGAAGAGAAATCTCTCTTGGGAAGGCTAAGATTGTGGAAGAGCAGAAGAGTAAGAAGCAGAAGAAGCTTGAGGCTGTGTTTGAAGCTGTTCAGAAGGTATCCAAAGGTATTCATCTCTCTGAACCTGATTCTGTTCCTACTTTACGTTCAGAAGTTGCACCAATAGCTGTTGCTCAAACCCCTGAACCAGTAAATCAACCAGAAAAAGCCCCATCAGAATCACCCATAAAAGTCCATGTTCTCACACCTCCTTCCTCTCCTATAACCAAAACCCTTACTCCTCCTCCCTCACCCATCAAAAATGCTCCCATTCCTTCATCTCCACCCACAACCAACCTTGCTTCTGACCAGGCCCTTGGAAACCCTGTTCTTGATATACCACCCCTACAAACTCTCTTTCCACCTCACACAAATATATCCACTTCTCAACCACCTCCTCATGCACACTTTGAACCCATCCCTTCCACCTCTCAAAACAACCCCTCTGGTTCTGGTCTTCCAAATTCTGCATCACATGAGCAATTGCTCCATGACTGCAACTAAACTCCCAAGCCTCGTCCTGAAGCTGAGATGGTAGTGTTAGATTCTGAGAATGAAGCAGAATCATATTTTCGATTGGATAGAGAGCCTCAACCCTATTCCGTTCCTAACCCTGAATCCCCATTAACAATAATAAAATCCCGCCGTGAGTACCCTATTGGTGTAAATTTTGAAATGGTAAAGAGGAATCTCAGAAGATTCTTTGATACTCTCAGAATTGTTGAAAGTTTTGGCCTGAATAATGTTGCTATGAGAAAGTTCTGGAGAATCTTTCGAAGAAAAGCAGATGCTTGTTTTGAAGAACTTCAGGAAATTTGTGTAGAAACTGCTCCACGCCCTTGTGGAATTCTGAGGAGTTATGAAGACTTCTGGTTCAGTCATCTCGGAGGGAGATATATCTTTGAAGAGAAGCGTTTTGTTGATGAACTTGAGGAAGCAAGAATTGTTGCAGCAATGGAAGCTAACTCTTGCAGGGAGATTGTGGTCTGGAGACCTCTGTATCCAGTTCTGCTTAGAGATTTCAAGTCACTCTTTGACTTTCTGAGGGAGAATCCTTCTGAGAAAGACCCCAGCTTGGTCATTCCAGAAGTTGTTGACCCACCAGAAGTTGAAGGTCCTTCTGCTCCAAGGAATCTAGCTGCCATTCTTCAGGCTCTTGAGAATGGAGATTCTGAGGTGCCTGCTGCAGAGTATGGAGATGCTTCTATGGAAGAAGTAGATGCTGAAGATCATCCTGCTGAATCTATTCCTGTTGAGGAAAATCAAGGTGATGGCCTGACTATAGAAGTTGCGGTTCAGAATGCTATCCCTCTGGACAGAAGTTGTGAAGCTTCTTCTGATGAACCTTCTCGTCTCGCAAGGACTTTGGAAGTTATTCAGAAGAACCAGGCTGAGCTATCTTCTCGCATGGATGAGCAACGCACGATCAATGCTGAATTCCGCACCTTCATGGAGAGGCAGGCTGAGAGCAACATTGGGATTCATGACATGCTGGCCAAGATCATGTCCAAGCTAGGGTCATCTTAGTCTTTGAGTCTTAGTTGTTTTCTTTGTTTGCTGCATCTGTTATCCTAGCATCCCTCTTGTACTTTTGTTAATTTCTCTCCTTGGCAATCAATGAAATTTATCTTTTCTTCTCTCATATTGTTTGTCTTGTTTTTCATCTGAATCTTTTATGTTTTTGATGTTATGACAAAAAGGGGGAGAAAAATGTGATAAATGATCTGATTTTTTTTATCAGTTGCTGGGAGAAAGGCTCCACATTCCTAACAAAACTTGCAAAGTTCTATGTCTTTGAGTGTTTTGCAGGAATTGAAGATCCTTTTTAAAGCTCAACATGAGAAGCAGAGACATGTGGAAAAGCAATTCTGTATAGAATCAAGCTCATGGAAATTGAAGCAAGCTGAGGGCTGTAAAGCTTCAAGATCAGAAGCAAGAAGGAAGAATGTTCTGATACTCCAACTCATTCTTATTCCTTATATGTTCTGATGCATGTTTTTAGTCATAAAATATGCTCTGTAACATTACTTGTTTTTGCTCTGATACATAATTATATGTTCTGATACATATTTTATGTTCTGATTCATTCATGCTGACTTTTGTCGATTAGCTTGTTCTGTAACATTTCAGGATGTAGAGATGTGATCAGTGCATTTTAATGCACATTCTCATATGTTTGTTCTTAAGCATTTCTTTGATTTTCTTTGTTTACTTTTATGTTTTATAATGTTTTTCTAATTTAGTTTATTTTTGGTTTAATTTGATTTTCGCACTTTATTTTCAGCATTAGTAGTCTGCACTAAAATGATCATAAGTGGAGCTCCGGGAATCCGATTGAGGCGTTCTAATAATCGCCGGAAAGCTAAGAGAAAGAGCTACAACTTTCGCGTTGAAGTCAAAGTCAGATTCGGAGCGCATATTTTCCAGAATTTCGTTTGAAGCTGCAGCATTGGTTTTATTTAGTTTTGGATCGTTAGTTTTGGGCCTGGGTTATGTTTGTTTGACCCAGTTGGGATATGACCCGAATTATTGTTTCTCCCATTTACCTAGGTCTGGCCGCTAATGTTCATTGTTACGTTTTTATTATTCAAAAAATTATGAGTCAAGCTTGTACGAATTCCATGGAGAACTAATTCCTTTGAGACAAATTGCTGTATTCAGGTTCCGACCTTGAGGTTATTATAATTATAATTCAGTTATATTCCTTTCAATATTAATCTATGTCTCTTGTTTGCTTAATTCGATTTGCATAGACTATATTGATTTAATTCGATTGGTTGTATGATCCTAATTATAGTCACGTTATCGTTTGCTTAATTCGTTATCGTGTCCGTTTAATTCATGTTTGCTTAATTCATGAAACTTAATCCCGTTTGCTTAATTCGGATAATAGGAACATACAACTTATACTATCAATTGCGCTTGTCAATGGATATTATGATCGAATAGGAATAGATAATCCGCTTAGGAGGTTGGAATTACAATAATCAATGATAGATAGGAACCGAATCAGCAAATTGTCGTTTTAGCTTATTTTATAATCACTTATTTTAATCTCTTATTTGATCTATTGTTCATAAATCAATCTAAAACCATAAACCCCAATTTCATTTATATTAGTTAATAACAAAACAAGAATCCTTGTGATACGACTCGAGTCATTGTCGCTATATTACGTTTTCAAAATACTCGTTTTTGATTCGCGCGCGACAGCGGATCAAATTGGCGCCGTTGCCGGGGATTCTTATCGTTATTAACTAATTTTAGAGTCTTATGTTAAGTGTTTGTGCGTTTAGGCCATATGTTCCTCGCGGTTTCGGCCATAACGCCTTTTTGAGTCGAAAAAACGTTTTTTTTTTAAAATTGAGTCTGATCGAAAATCTGTTTTTGCCTACTGGGAGCAGAAAATTTGTGAGATCAATACTCCCTTACTCTACAAGAGTAAGGGAATTCGACTCCAAATCGCCAAATTCATCGTTTTTCTATTTTTACTGAATTTTTTACTGTTTTCATAGAGTCGAAAAAATCCAAAAAAAATCCCAAAATTCTTATTTGTCTTAATTAGATTAAATTTAGTGTTTTTATATTTTTATGAATTTATTTTAATCGTTTTTCTTCTTTCTATTTATTTATGTCTGTTTGGGACATAGTTGATATTTCTGTGTTTGTTGATAACATGGCTGAACAAAGAACCTTAAGGCAGTTGGCTGCCCCTGATTTGAACTTATGCATTGAGTATCCTGATGTTGATGTACCTTTTGAATTGAAATCTGGTTTAATAAATTTGTTGCCTAGGTTTAATGGTTTTGCAGGTGAGGATCTACATAAGCATCTGAATGAATTTGAGGTTATGTGTTGTGCACCTTCCGAACCTTCACTAGAGGATATTGTCAAAGAAATGGCTGCAAATAATCTTCAGTATCAACAAAAAATAGATTCTACTCTTCAGACTTTGCAAACACAAATTGGACAACTTGCCACTTTATTGAATGTCATGCAGCAAGCTCAAGGATCAAACCAACAACCCTTGGAAGAGCATTCTGTTTTTCAAATAGAGTTGCTTTCTGAAACTGTTGATGATACTTGTACTGATTTGCTTGCATCTAATTTTCCATCACTGTCTGATTTTGATGATGTTTACTCATGTTCTGATTGTACTGACACTAATATTTGTGTTGTATGTGCTGAGATTGATGCTGCCTTGCAGGGTAACATATCTACTACAGGTGAAGTTGTTATCGATGAAGTTGTTCATACAGCTGATACTCTTGACATCCCGGCTGCCCCAAGCACTTCTTCCATTGAGCAGCCACATTCCCCTGAACTGAAACCAATTCTTGAAAATCTTAAATATGCTTATTCAGAGATGAATGAAATGCTGCCGGTTATAATTTCTTCTAACCTTGATTTTGATCAAGAAAATAAGATTTTGCAGGTTTTGAAGAAGCATAAGAAGGTGATTGGGTGGACTTTGACCGAAATTCTCGATATTAGCCCATCTATGATTTTGCATAGGGTCTTAATTAAAGGGGAAGATGAAACAAAAGTAGTGAGACAGCCCCTCAATCTTTTGATCTCTGATGTTGTGGAGAAGAAGATCACATGCCCATTCAACACTTTTACTTATCGAAGATTCTTCTTTGATCCTGGCATAAAAGGCGAAGGCACTAATAAAAATTTCAAGTTCAATGGGCATTACCCAAAGCTACTCCATGAGATCCCCACTTTGGAAGAAGAAAGTGTAGAATATATCTCTTTGGGAAAGGCTGCTTATGTGATCATATATCCTCCTTGACTACTCGGGTGTGTTCTTTCCTTTCTCTCACTCTTATTTTATATTTATGTTCTTTCATTGAGGACAATGTATGTCTTAAGTGTGGGGGAGGGAATCATTTATTTGTTTTGTTTTCTTTCAATTTTTTGTTTGTTTTTGTTTTGTTTTCAGTTCTTAAAAAAAGTATATTTTTGAAAGTTTTAGGCTATAGATTAATTTGTGGTTAGTTGTGGAGACTTGGGAAAAGTTCACAAGATCGGTATCGTCTTAACACCGTAAGTCTCCTGAATATGGAAGTTAATTTGAATACTTATTATGACATAGCCTTGAATTATCATTCTCTAATAGCTCTTGAGTAGTTTATCTTTGCAGTCGACACCATCTCATACATGCTCTACGTATGGAGGCCGATGAAAATAAGTGAGTGATCCAAGTTTTAAAAAAAAAAAAATAGGAACGCACCTTCTAAGTTTGGTGACCCTCACCCGGTCACTTAACCCAACGGTTGTAAAACCTAAAAAAAAAAAAAGATTCCAAGTCCCGTTGTTAGTTGGTTCAGAGGTTTCTGGTACTGAACTTGGTAGGGAGGATTACGGTCCGATCCCCCGCAACTACAATTGGGGAATAAAAGGGGTATACTACTTAGGTACCAGAACCCCATGCAAAAAAGGATCAGAGTCACTAACCGGTAGCCTTACTATGAGTGTGCGGAGATAACGGGCTTAATGTGATTGCGCCAGAATGAAAAAGAGTAAAAAGGAGGATGATTAAGTTAGGTTTTGGCATAATAACATTATTCGAAGTGGTTGTGTGTTCAGGAGGCTTATGACCGCACAATTGCGGATTTGTGTTCCAACGATATCCTTAGTGTGCAAGATTAGTACCCATTGATGCAATCTTAACCGCAGAAGAGTTTGTAGCCCAGAATGAGTAAATATTGCTGGGTGTTTCTTTTGAGTTTTAATTTTATTTTGCTCGGAGTGCAAAAGTTCAAGTGTGGGGGAATTTGATCAGTGCATTTTAATGCACATTCTCATATGTTTGTTCTTAAGCATTTCTTTGATTTTCTTTGTTTACTTTTATGTTTTATAATGTTTTTCTAATTTAGTTTATTTTTGGTTTAATTTGATTTTCGCACTTTATTTTCAGCATTAGTAGTCTGCACTAAAATGATCATAAGTGGAGCTCCGGGAATCCGATTGAGGCGTTCTAATAATCGCCGGAAAGCTAAGAGAAAGAGCTACAGCTTTCGTGTTGAAGTCAAAGTCAGATTCGGAGCGCATATTTTCCAGAATTTCGTTTGAAGCTGCAGCATTGGTTTTATTTAGTTTTGGATCGTTAGTTTTGGGCCTGGGTTATGTTTGTTTGACCCAGTTGGGTTATGACCCGAATTATTGTTTCTCCCATTTACCTAGGTCTGGCCGCTAATGTTCATTGTTACGTTTTTATTATTCAAGAAATTATGAGTCAAGCTTGTACGAATTCCATGGAGAACTAATTCCTTTGAGACAAATTGCTGTATTCAGGTTCCGACCTTGAGGTTATTATAATTATAATTCAGTTATATTCCTTTCAATATTAATCTATGTCTCTTGTTTGCTTAATTCGATTTGCATAGACTATATTGATTTAATTCGATTGGTTGTATGATCCTAATTATAGTCACGTTATTGTTTGCTTAATTCGTTATCGTGTCCGTTTAATTCATGTTTGCTTAATTCATGAAACTTAATCCCGTTTGCTTAATTCGGATAATAGGAACATACAACTTATACTATCAATTGCGCTTGTCAATGGATATTATGATCGAATAGGAATAGATAATCCGCTTAGGAGGTTGGAATTACAATAATCAATGATAGATAGGAACCGAATCAGCAAATTGTCGTTTTAGCTTATTTTATAATCACTTATTTTAATCTCTTATTTGCTCTATTGTTCATAAATCGATCTAAAACCATAAACCCCAATTTCATTTATATTAGTTAATAACAAAACAAGAATCCTTGTGATACGACTCGAGTCATTGTCGCTATATTACGTTTTCAAAATACTCGTTTTTGATCCGCGCGCGACAGCGGATCAAGATGCTCTGATGATGCTCTGGTACATTCAACAATGTTCTGATACAATCTAGCATGAAATGATTCAAGAAGAAATTCAAGCTCTGAAGCTGTCCAATGGAAGCAAGAATCAGAAGCTGAATGTTTTGAAGATCGAAGAAATTCAAGTTCTGAAGTTGTCCTATGGAAGCAAGAATCAGAAGCTGTGAATGTTCTAAAGATCTAAGCATATGTGATCGTCTCAACTGAAATGGAAAATACTCAGGGAAGTCCTTTATTAATTAAAATTCTTCCAGTATTTGTTTCAGGGGGAGATTATTTATCTCAGGGGGAGATTGTTAATCTCAGGGGGAGACATATTCACACACTATGTTTATATGCTTATGCTATAGCTGTGTAATTGTCTTTATCCGTCTGATATTATGATCGCAAATTCATATCATTTATGTATGTTTTTGTCATCATCAAAAAGGGGGAGATTGTTAGAACAAGATTTGTTCTGATCAATATTCTTAGTTTTGATGATAACAAGCATATGAATTTTGTATGAGATAATGTGGTACTCTAATACTATGCAATTTCCATTTCAGGAAATATATAAAGAGTATGCACAAAATCAGCGCAAGAAGCACTGACTCAGAAGGTTCAGCATGCAACATCAGAACATGGTCTGGCAAGATATCAGAAGATGGTCAAGCAGAATCAGAACATGGGTCTATGGAAGCATCAGAAGAACTTGAGATCAGAAGCAGAAGCACTGAAGTTCTCATGGTATCACGCTCAGAAGCACTTCAAGGTCAGAAGACAAGAAGATGCTCTGCACCAAGTTGTTTGACTCTGATGACATTCAAACGTTGTTTACACAAACATCAGATCAGAAGCAAGTACTAGATTGGCAGGCTACTCTGACTGACAAAAGGAACGTTAGAAGCTATTAAAGGCAACGTCAGTAGACACAGCAAAAACAAGGCTCGAGGTAGTTGACAAAAGAGTGAAACATTAAATGCAATGCTGTACGGATTATGCAAAGCATTAAATGCTCCCAACGGTCATCTTCTCAAGCGCCTATAAATATGAAGTTCTGATGAGAAGCTATGTTACGAATTCTGAACACAACACTTGCGCATTATACAGAAATGCTGTCAAATTCAAAAGCTCTCAAACTTCATCATCAAACTCACTACATTGCTGTTGTAATATCTTAGTGAGATTTAAGCTTAAACTTAAGAGAAATCACAGTTGTGATAATAGCTTTATTAGAAGCATTGTAACTCTTAAAAGAATTTGTTTACATTAAGTTGTAAGAGCTAGAGTGATCAGGTTGTTGATCAGTATACTCTAGAAAGTCTTAGAAGGTATCTAAGCAGATTGTTCCTAGAGTGATCAAGTTGTGATCAGGATACTCTAGAAGACTTAGCAGTTGGCTAAGTGGAAAACCATTGTAATATCGTGTGATTAGTGGATTAAATCCTCAGGTGAGGTAAATCACTCCAAGGGGGTGGACTGGAGTAGTTCAGTTAACAACGAACCAGGATAAAAATCATTGTGCAAATAGTTTTTATCTTACAAGTTTTAAAGCTACACTTATTCAACCCCCCCCCCCCCCCTTTCTAAGTGTTTTTCTATCCTTCAATGAAGACTTTCAATGTTATATTTATCTTACTCGTGTGCCTTCTATTAAGGAGGTCATTTGGAATCCACCTATTCTTAACTGGATCAACTATAATTGTGGTGCCCGCCTACATTAATTCTCCCTCCATAACTGGTTTAAGAGGGACTTTTAGCGACTACAGAGGAAATTTTCTTTTAGCTTTTGTAGAAAATCTAAATTGGAATTGCTCTCTCCTTGCTGAGTACTGTGCTATTTCGAGAGCCATTGAGGTTTCTAGGTACAAGTATTGGATGTGGCCATGGGTTGAAACAATCTCATTCCTGTTGATGCAAGTTTTCTCTATCTACAATTTAGTGTCTTGGAAGTTAAGAAATAGATGAATTTCATGTCTCAAGATCATTACAAATATGCATTTTTACATATCTCACATATATAGGGAGGAGAACAGTTATGCTGATTTTTTTTGTTGCTAAGGCCTCACAAACACTTCCCTCATATTTTTTGATTCCATTCCTTTGGCCATTAGGAATGACCTTGTTGCATTTTTATAGATTCTCTACTTTTGAGTGGGTCTTGCCCTAGTCCCTGTAACACCCTTCTAAACCCCGCGGAAAATTTAACAAAAATCAGAGTAAAACATGAAAAAGGGTATTACAACTCCAATAAAGTAAACAAATATTCATGTCATGCCATAAAGGAACGATAAACCAAAAATTATTCAGATAGCATGTTAACACAGCGGAATATTCTTAACAACTGAATAATCAAACATCCGGAGTCGGAGACTCATGATTCAACCATAAACCATAAACAAAACAAGGGTTTATCAGCCAATTCTAAAATAACGTTCCCAGTGTTACACGACCAGAGCATGACACAAACCCAACTGACTCTAACGAACTACTTGACGAGCTAATCCTCACCAAGTACACAAGCTACTCCTCAATCTGAAAAATAACAACAGTAAGGGTGAGTTTCATTCGCATTAACAAATGTTATAGGAATATAAACAATACAACTTCATCCATACATTATTCACCCAAATCAATTATATTCAGATAGTATAGCAACATTCATCAAATACAGTCATTCATACCAAACACACACAAATTATAACATTGGACAACTTCCGTTCATGTTACAATTATACACAACAACCTAATGCAATGCAACTAAATGCATGTGGTACCAAACATGGGATAACCCATCTCACCGATCCACCACCATAAAGATTCGGCTACTTCTCTCACTAATTCCACACGATGGGAATTAGCTACCGCTGTCCCACCACCATAAGGGATACAGCCCGCAACATGATTATGAAATGCATGCATCACCCACGACATGCTCATCATTAACATCTACCAACGATTCATAATCATTTATTCATAACATACAAACATAATAATATCACAACCATTTGATATTCACCACAACATAATACATTTAACACAACAATATATTATCATCTCAGCAATCATACTAGCTAAAACACCGCATAGCATGTTCGTACTGTTACTCAATCTACCACCAAATACCAATTCTCAAAACCAAGAAAAATGATTTTAAGTTATAACTCCCTAATATACTTCATAAAATAGGGGATTAATTCATCTAACGGGTTCTCGAAACGGCGTACAAAAAAAATTAACGGTTTAAAAGTTACGGATATTTAAAATAAATATTTTTCAAAAAGCTTCAGTGATAACCGGTTACCTAAATGATGTAACCGGTTACATCACTGACAGTAACCTTTATATTTCAATTTCGCCCAGCGGTAATCCGTTACCTAAATGATGTAACCGGTTACATCATCGCGAAATGCAGTTCTTCGCCCATTCTGAGACCATGTAATCGGTTACCCTCCTCATGTAACCGGTTACATTACTGATATAGCAGAAAAATCACTTTTCTGCAGCACTTCATTCATCCCAATTGCGAACCCAATCATACCAAAACGTCCATAATCTCATAACAGCATGAAAATGCACATTTACACATACTTCTAACATGTCTTAACATCAATATCCAACATCAAACATCATTCACAACAGCTCAATTGCATCACACATCATAAATTGAACCTAAGTTCTACAAAACCCCAAAACCCCAAACACTGACATATAATCCAATTCGGAATCCTAACATACAAACTCAATTGAATCATTCATAATACCCATAATAGAGGTTAATGAGAAGAATCCCCCCTTACCTCGATGTCGAATTCTTGGGTACTCTTGCTCTTCGCACTTGCTCTTCTCCCAATTTCACGTTCAGCCTTCTCTTCTCCTTTTTGGTTCTCTTTTCACAAAATCTTCCTCTTTTCTATTTTATGAAAAATATAACCTTAGTTTAGTAAAAAGGCTTTGCAACTGACACACCCCCCAATTGCTACTCACGACACTGGGCCATTAGCCTCATTAATCCATATTTCTCAAATAATTCAATTAATTCTAATATTTAATTAAAAAATTAATTAAATTAAATAAAGAAATTTATGGGATGTTACAACCCTCCCCCACTAGAAAAGTTTTCGTCCTCGAAAACATACCTTAGGCAAAGAGTTTCGGGTAGGAGTCCTTCATCTGGCTCTCCAATTCCCATGTAACATTTCCACCGGCTGGTCCTCCCCAAGCTACTCTGACCAACGCTATCTCCTTGCCACACAATTGTTTCACCTTCCGATCTTCAATCCTCATAGGCAAGGCTTCAACTATCAGATTATCCTTTACCTGTACATCATCCACTTGGATCACATGAGATGGATCAGCAATGTATTTCCTCAACTGCGACACATGGAATACATCATGCAGATTCGCAAGCGTCGGTGGCAACGCAATTTGATACGCCACCTCTCCTACTCTTTTCGAAATCTGAAACGGACCAATAAAACACGGAGTCAATTTCCTTGACTTTAGAGCTCGTCCGATACCAGTCATAGGAGTAACTCTCATAAACACGTGATTTCCTTCTTTAAATTCAAGTGTTCTCCGCCTCTTGTCATGATAACTCTTCTGACGACTTTGAGAAGCCTTCATCTCTCCTGAATCATCTTAATCTTTTCTGTCGTTTCTTGAACAATCTCCGGTCCAATCACAGCACTTTCGCCAGATTCATACCAACATAAAGGCGTCCTACACCTCCGACCATACAAAGCTTCAAACGGAGCCATACCAATACTCGAGTGAAAACTATTATTGTAGGTAAATTCGATCAAGGGTAGATAACTATCCCAAGTACCGCCTTTTTCCAACACACAAGCACGCAACAAATCTTCTAGCGATTGAATAGTTCTTTCCGTCTGTCCATCCATCTGCGGATGATAAGCAGAACTCAATCTCAGCTTAGTACCCAAAGCCTTCTGCAAACCTTCCCAAAATTTGGATGTAAACCTTGGATCTCTATCTGACACAATACTCAAAGGAATACCATGTAAACTCACTATCTTCTCACTGTACAATTGAGCCAGCTTCTCCATCGGGTAATCCATTCTCATTGGTATAAAATGAGCAGACTTTGTCAACCTGTCTACCATAACCCAAATGGCTTCATAGTTCTTCACCGTCTTTGGAAAACCAGAAACAAAATCCATAGATATACTATCCCACTTCCATTCCGGAATAAATAACGGTTGCATAGCTCCATACGGTTTCTGATGCTCAATCTTCGACTTCTGATAAGTCAAACAAGCATAGACAAATTCAACTATTTCCTTTTTCATTCCAGGCCACCAAAACAGCTTCTTTAAGTCATGATACATCTTGGTAGCACCAGGATGAATACTCAATCCACTACGATGTCCTTCTTCGAGAATACTCTTCCTCAATTCGGAAACATTAGGAACACAAACATGATTACCAAACCTCATAATACCATTCTCGTCGATTCTGAATTCACCTCCCATGCCTTGGTTAATCAGAGTCAACATATCCACCAACTCTACATCAGCTTTCTGACCCTCTCGAATCTCTTCCAGAATACCACTAGTCAGCTTCAGCATACCCAACTTAACACTGACAGGAGTGCCTTCGCATACTAAACTCAAATCTCTGAATTGTTCAATTAAATCCAATTCTCTCACCATAAGCATAGACATATGCAAAGACTTCCTACTCAAAGCATCGGCAACCACGTTTGCTTTACCCGGATGATAATTCAGTCCAAAATCATAATCCTTGAGGAACTCTAACCACCTTCTTTGCCTCATATTCAGCTCTTTTTGATCAAAGAGATACTTTAGGCTCTTGTGATCACTAAATACTTCGAACCTCGAAACATACAGATAATGTCTCCACAATTTCAACACAAATACCACTGCTGCCAACTCTAAGTCATGAGTCGGATAGTTTCTCTCATGCACTTTGAGTTGTCTCGACGCATAAGCGACTACCTGTTGATTCTGCATCAGTACACCTCCTAATCCCAACAATGAAGCATCATAATACACAACAAAAGATTCCGCCGGATTCGGCAAAATCAAGATCGGCGCATTAGTCAACCTCCTCTTCAACTCTTGGAATCCTTCTTCACATTTCGAATCCTAGATGAATGCTTGACCCTTCCTAGTCAACTTAGTTAACGACAACTCTAGCTTTGAAAAACCTTCAATGAACTTTCTATAGTAACCCGCAAGACCAAGGAAACTACGGATTTCGGAAACTGACTTTGGAGCTTCCCATTGAGACACTGCTTCTACATTCGTTGGGTCAACGGCAATACCATCTTTAGAAATTACATGCCCAAGAAAGCTTACTTCACTTAGCCAGAACCCACACTTTGACAGTTTCGCATAAAGTTTCTTTTCCTTCAATAGTTCTAATACCAACCCTAGATGCTCTGCATGTTCTTCTTCATTCTTAGAATATATTAGAATATCATCGATAAATACCACCACGAACTGATCCAGGTAAGGATGGAAGATCCTATTCATATACTCCATGAAAACCCCCGGCGCATTAGTTATTCCAAATGGCATCACTGTATATTCGTAATGACCATACCTTGTTCTAAATGCCGTCTTCTGAATATCGTCCGTCTTCACCCGAATCTGATGATATCCCGACCTCAAGTCAATTTTGCTGAACACACTCGCACCAACCAATTGATCCATCAAATCATCAATCCTCGGTAATGGATACCGATTCTTGATAGTAATTTTGTTCAGCTATCTATAATCCACACACAATCTCATAGAGCCTTCTTTCTTCTTTACCAACAACACCGGCGCACCCCACAGCGACACACTAGGACGAATGAATTCTTTTTCCAGCAATTCTTTGAGCTGACTCTTCAACTCCGCTAATTCAGATGCCGACATACGATACGGCACCATCGACACAGGACTAGTTCCAGGAACTAACTCAATAGCAAATTCTGCTTCCCTCTCTGGCGGTAACTCTCTTACATCTTCTGGAAAAACTTCTGGGAATTCACATACTACCGGTAAGTCACTACCCACCACTTTCTTCACTTCCATGGATGAAATCAACATAAACACAACAGCCCCGTCCTTCATTGCTTCACCCACTTGTCTAGCCGTCATCGCTAGACCCTCAACACCGACATCTTTCGGAAAAATAACCGTCTTCGTGAAACAGTTGATATGGACCCGATTAAATTGCAACCAATTCATGCCCAGGATGATATCAAGTTGTTCCAACGGAAGGCACACTAAGTCCATTCCGAACTCTCTACCAAAAATATCAATTGGACAGTTCAAACAGGCAAACGAAGTAGTCACTGAACCCGACGCAGGAGTGTCAATGATCATACTTCCATGAATATCAGATATTTCCAAGTTCAGACGTTTAGCACAATTTAACGAAATAAACGAGTGAGTTGCTCCAGTATCTATTATTGCAATTAAAGGAGTGCCATGGATAAAACACGTACCTTTAATCAATCGATCCTCTGGAGTAGTCTCTGAACTTGATAAAGCGAAAACTTTACCCCCAGCTTGATTCTTCTTTGGCTTAGGACACTGTGGACTAATATGGCCCTCTTCACCACAGTTATAACAAGTCACAGTATTTCCTTTGCAGTCAACGACAATGTGGCCTGCCTTACCACACCTGTAGCACTTCTTCTCTTCACTTTTGCACTCGTGAACGCGATGCCCAGGTTCCCCACACTTAAAGCACTTAACAGGGGCACTAGAGTCTCCCCCACTAGGCTTCCTCCAACCTCCAGCTTTATGATTACCTCTACCATATGGTTTACCACAGTCCATAGGCTTCTTCCCCTTTTTGTCAACTAACTCGCAGGAGTGAGATGACTTCAGCTTGAGGTTATCCTCTTCATAGATTCTACTACAATCTACCAAATCAGTAAATCGACGAATCCTTTGGTACCTGATTCCCTGCTTAATTTCATCACGGAGATTATTCTCGAACTTAACACATTTCGAAAATTCGCTCGCTTTATCATTGTTATAGTGGACATAGTACTTGGCCAGCTCCACAAACTTTGAAGCATATTCCGGTACCGTCATGTTACCCTGTGTAAACTCTAAAAACTCAACTTCTTTCTTGCCCCGAACATCCTCAGGAAAGTACCTCCTCAGGAATTCTCGCCTGAATACAGCCCAAGTAATTGCTACACTTGCAGATTCGAGTTCATCCTTACTAGCCATCCACCAATCATCAGCTTCTTCAGACAGCATGTGAGTACCATACCTCACCTTCAGATTTTCGGCATAATCGATCACTCGGAAGATCCTTTCAATTTCCTTCAGCCACCTCTGCGCGCCTTCGGGATCGTGCGTGCCTTTGAACAACGAAGGATTGTTCCTCTGAAAACTGTTCAGCTGCCTGTCAGCACCAATACCAGCTCCATTGGCATTCCCTCCCAACACACCAGCAATCATGCCCAGAGCCTCAGCGATCGCGTCATCGTTTCTTCCTCCTCTTCCGGCCATTGTTCTGCTAAATATCAAACAATATTCATTAGAACAAGAAGTATCGACAGTGTCAACCTTACACTAATCACATATGAAGGATTAACCGACACTAAGACTCTGACTCAAACGACTATGCTCTGATACCACTATTGTAACACCCTTCTAAACCCCGCGGAAAATTTAACAAAAATCAGAGTAAAACATGAAAAAGGGTATTACAACTCCAATAAAGTAAACAAATATTCATGTCATGCCATAAAGGAACGATAAACAAAAAATTATTCAGATAGCATGTTAACACAGCGGAATATTCTTAACAACTGAATAATCAAACATCCGGAGTCGGAGACTCATGATTCAACCATAAACCATAAACAAAACAAGGGTTTATCAGCCAATTCTAAAATAACGTTCCCAGTGTTACACGACCAGAGCATGACACAAACCTAACTGACTCTAACGAACTACTTGACGAGCTAATCCTCACCAAGTACACAAGCTACTCCTCAATCTGAAAAATAACAACAGTAAGGGTGAGTTTCATTCGCATTAACAAATGTTATAGGAATATAAACAATACAACTTCATCCATACATTATTCACCCAAATCAATTATATTCAGATAGTATAGCAACATTCATCAAATACAGTCATTCATACCAAACACACACAAATTATAACATTGGACAACTTCCGTTCATGTTACAATTATACACAACAACCTAATGCAATGCAACTAAATGCATGTGGTACCAAACATGGGATAACCCATCTCACCGATCCACCACCATAAAGATTCGGCTACTTCTCTCACTAATTCCACACGATGGGAATTAGCTACCGCTGTCCCACCACCATAAGGGATACAGCCCGCAACATGATTATGAAATGCATGCATCAACCACGACATGCTCATCATTAACATCTACCAACGATTCATAATCATTTATTCATAACATACAAACATAATAATATCACAACCATTTGATATTTACCACAACATAATACATTTAACACAACAATATATTATCATCTCAGCAATCATACTAGCTAAAACACCGCATAGCATGTTCGTACTGTTACTCAATCTACCACCAAATACTAATTCTCAAAACCAAGAAAAATGATTTTAAGTTATAACTCCCTAATATACTTCATAAAATAGGGGATTAATTCATCTAACGGGTTCTCGAAACGGTGTACAAAAAGAATTAACGGTTTAAAAGTTACGGATATTTAAAATAAATATTTTTCAAAAAGCTTCAGTGGTAACCGGTTACCTAAATGATGTAACCAGTTACATCACTGACAGTAACCTTTATTTTTTCAATTTCGCCCAGTGGTAACCGGTTACCTAAATGATGTAACCAGTTACATCATCGCGAAATACAGTTCTTCGCCCATTCTGAGACCATGTAATCGGTTACCCTTCTCATGTAACCGGTTACATTACTGATATAGCAGAAAAATCACTTTTCTGCAGCACTTCATTCATCCCAATTGCGAACCCAATCATACCAAAACGTCCATAATCTCATAACAGCACGAAAATGCACATTTACACATACTTCTAACATATTTTAACATCAATATCCAACATCAAACATCATTCACAACAGCTCTATTGCATCACACATCATAAATTGAACCTAAGTTCTACAAAACCCCAAAACCCCAAACACCGACATATAATCCAATTCAGAATCCTAACATACAAACTCAATTGAATCATTCATAATACCCATAATAGAGGTTAATGAGAAGAATCCCCCCTTACCTCGATGTCGAATTCTTGGGTACTCTTGCTCTTCGCACTTGCTCTTCTCCCAATTTCACGTTCAGCATTCTCTTCTCCTTTTTGGTTCTCTTTTCACAAAATCTTCCTCTTTTCTATTTTATGAAAAATATAACCTTAGTTTAGTAAAAAGGCTTTGCAACTGACACACCCCCCAATTGCTACTCGCGACACTGGCCCATTAGCCTCATTAATCCATATTTCTCAAATAATTCAATTAATTCTAATATTTAATTAAAAAAATTAATTAAATTAAATAAAGAAATTTATGGGGTGTTACAGTCCCCACCTATTTGTGCATAATTTTTCTTTAAATATATTATGCTTTATTAAAAAAAACTCATTAAAGTAGAACATTTTGGTCTAACCTTATAATGCTCAAGGCTCGTTAAGACCAATTTATTTAATTTTGGATATCTTGTCAATGTGAATTTTATATTGACTCATTTATTTAAAAAATAAAATAAAATTGAAATATTCAAAATAGTATAATATAAAATATAAAATTATTTAAATATTTAGTAATAATATATAATAAAAATAATATTTAATAAAAAATAAAGTAGGGGTGGAATGGTATTACCGGTGATGCATTAAAGTTTTAGGAGATGGGTTTCTATTAAAATTGTAAATAGGGTTTTTGATTTATTCCCTAATGACTAAGTCTTCACTCCAAAATTTAAAAGTAAACTAGCAAAGTTCACATTACATGTATTTAATTCTGACTTGTAAAGTTCTTTTATATATATCAAACATGGTATCTCATAGATAGGTTGACATCTACCCGTGAATCCAGATGAATTAACAAACCAGAGTTGATTGCAAATAAGTTAATTCTACAAAATTTATTAAACCTATTTTAGGTATTATTCCATTTTTATTAAACCTAAAATATATAACAACTCGCCGTAAAATTTCAAATTTACAAATTTTACAAATCTAAAATGTATGACTGTATCCCGTTAAATTTTATTTTCTACATTATTATAAAGAAACAAAACTTACTTTTGATGCAGTGATAACACTTTATGTTATGTGTTCTAATTAAATAAAATGATAATACATAATTGTAGAAATGTTAAAAGGATGATAAAATTATCTTTTTCATAACAAATTTATGTGTTTTTCTATCATAATTCTCTCATGTTCTTTTATCAAAAATAAATGTTCATATATATTTTAGTATAAATGATAAAGTTTAATCATAAAAAACACTAACATTTTTTTTTATAAATTAATATTTTTTATATAATTTAATATATTTTAATATAAGTTTTAATTATAGTTAATATTTTACTAAAATTTTAAAAAGAAACATAAATGTAATAACAACAACCACTTAAATTAATCTTGAATAATAAAAGTATAATTATATTAAAAAATTAAATGTTTGAACATTAAAGTAAAATTTTCAATACCAATTTCAGAATATAAAACATATAAATTTATAATGCATAATGCATTTATAAATATAGAAATAAATGATGAATAAAAAGTTATAAATATTGATTAAAAAGCCATGTATAGATACTTTATTTCTTATGTTTAATATTTCTTAAAAGTACGGGATTTTTATTAATATTTCATAAAAATACATGATTTTTAATATTTTTTAGTAACAAAATGTAATTTAAAGTATAATAATATTTACTTTCAATTTTAAACAAATCATAATTTTGTTAATAAAATAAAATAGTATTATTCTTATTAATATTTCTTTAAAAAATAATTTTTTAATAATTATTAATATGAAACTCATTTTTTAAATAAAAATTGTTTATAAATGATTGTGAGTATTATTATATTAAGTTAAAAAGACAAATTTTAAATTACTTTTATAGTAAAAATATTTTAAATTGAAAAACTAAATTATTCGTATGTTTTCAAAATTTTGCAAGTACACTTCTCTTTTGACATAGACCTTCTTTAATAAAAAATTTAACAAATAAAATAAATCAATTATAAAATTTTATATATGAAAGAGAAAAAAAAACAAAAATCTTTATGTTCTAAGAATATCGAATAATTATAAGTAGATAAGTAAATAAAATAATAATTTAACATTTATTAGTGTAGATATTAGTAGGTAAATAAAAAATTAGATCTAAGAATATCGAAAAATCAATTACAATATTAAATAATAAGTTGATATTTATTTTTTATTTATAACTTAATACATACTTATTAATTTTTATAAAAATTTAAAAAATTTAGATATAAATTTACTAATTAAAAAAAACAAAAACTAACTTTGATATTGAAATAAAATTAAGAAATAAATAATAATTATGAGGAATTATTTAGTTTTTAATTTAGTAATAATAATTTCATTCAATAATAAAATTTTATAAAGTCTATAATTTGACCATTATTATTGTAATTATCATTTAACTAACTTTAAGATTTAAGAAAATTTAAAATTAGCAAAAATCGAGTTTTAATAGTTATAATAGATTTACATTTTTATTGTTTCAAAAATGTTATATAATCAATAAAGAAAAAGTTAAAGTTAGACGAAATGAATAATTTTGAGAAAAAAAATTTTAACATTTAAAAATAAGGATTTTAAAAAAATATTAAATAAAATAAAATAAGTATGGTATAGATGTACTTATATAAATTATTATCAGTATTAATTTCAACACACATTATATATTAATGTGTGATACTCCTACATTTTATTAATACATAATATTTACTTTAATACAATTATATTTATATATAAATCAAAATATACTATGTATCAGTGTTGTCTTTAACTCGCTTTGATGTTAGAAAGGAATTGTCTTCAACAAACATTCACTTGAATCCAAAAATAAATATAAATCATCCTTAAATTGATTAAAACAACAAAATAAAAGGCACTTTTTTATTTTTATTAAATAAATAATTTTGAAAAAAAATACTATAAGTCTCTGTTTTTGACATTAATACTATGAGTGGATCTTGCCCTAGTCCCCATCTATTTGTGCATAATTTTTAAAAAAACTAATAAAAGTAGAACATTTTGGTGTGACCTTATAATGCTTGAGGCTCGTTAAGATCAATTTATTTAATTTTGGATATTTTGTCAATGTGAATTTTATATTGACTCATTTGTTTTAAAAAAATAAAAAATTGGAATATTCAAAATAGTATAATATAAAATAAAAAATTATTTATTTAGTGAGAATATATAATAAAAGTAATATTAAAAAAAAAAGTAAAGTAGGGGTGGAATGGTATTTTTGGTGATACATTAAATTTTTAGGAGGTGGGTTTCTATTAAAATTGTAAATAGGGTTTTTTATTTATTCCCTAATGACCAAGTCTTCACTCCAAAATTTAAAAGTAAAAGAAAACAAGTTTTGACGGTGTCTTCTTCACTACACCTCACAACACAAACACACATAACCATGGAGTGACTTGACTCTTAACAGTGAGTTACCGAGTTAGGGTTCTAAACTCAACTCACTTTTTCATTCATTCTCACTTTCTCCTGTCACTTTTCCCCAATTTTTCTGCCAATTTTTTTCTTCCAGTTATTCTGTTCTTACCAGGAGGAGAAGAATGTAGTATGATTATTCTATAATTTGAGTGACTTTCGAACTTCAAAGGTCTTGAATGAATTTACAATAGCCTTTGATTCTGTTCTTTGTCGATGATTTTTTGGTATCATATTTGAAATTACATAAACTTTGAACTTTAACTTTTCGGTTATTATAATAATAATAATAAAGTAATGAACTTTCTGTATTTTTTGGGAGTTTCTGTGAATTTGATTGTGTTATTTTTGAAGAAACAATTTTTTTTTGGCAGTTATGATCAAGTTGATTTAGGGGAAGGGAATTCGTTAAAAATTTCCTCTTTTTTCTCTTTTAATTAGTATTATTAATTTTTATTACTATTATTAGCAAATAAGTTTTTGGGTTTGGCAAATTTTGAAAAAAAGTTTACTGCAACTGTTTAATTCTACTTTTAGATTGTCAATACTTGTTTTGCTTTTAAGCTTTTGTTAATTAAATTTTTATACTTTTGATCATTTTTTATGATGTTGTTTTTGGTTGAAATTATATATTATTTATACCACATTTTTCCATTGATAGTTTTTCTAATACAGTGGTGTCACTGCAATGCAACTGGCAGGAACCACTCTTAATTGCTTTCTTCACTTTAAAGTTAGAGCCTTTTTGAAGGCATGGCTGTTTCATTGAACCCTTTCTTATCATGGAACATGTGGGGTGGTGGTGGTGGTAGAAGGAAAGAAGAGAAAGAGCCGGTTTCTAATGGTTCTTCGCTGAATTCACCAACGAATTCGGAGTGGAACCTTGGTTTGGTGAAGGAAAGCAAGAAGGTTCCACAGCCACGGCCACATAGGAAGGTTGGAAGGAAGAGAGAGGATAAAGGGGAAGAGACGGGAATTGATAGAGAGTTTGATGGTGTGTTTGTGGCGTCTGATGATAGTGGTGATTGGTGTTTTTTGTCTGGTTCCGAATCGGATGACTCGGATTGGTCTATTGGGTGGTTGGAGCCTCTTGGTTCTGATTTTGAAAGCAGTGATAATGATCATGATGATGACGATGAGTCTGGGCGTGATAGTTTTGCTGTTTTGGTTCCTTGTTATTCACCAGGCTGCCAAGAGGTTGAAGGAACAAACAATGTGCTCTTGAGTGCTCTTAAGAATCTTCCCAATGGATTTGCTTCAGGTAATCCTTGTTATTAGAATTGTTAGTTTTTTCTTCGAATCAATGGAATTTGTTATTTGAGTAAATGATCATTTTGGTTATTGGATTGTAGCTACATTATAACTTAAGCAATTTTTTTTCTTTTCAAATGGGCTAAGGATGATTCCTTCGGCTGTGTAGCACCGACACCTCTGAAAAAGTGTGTCCGTGTCGGATATTATGGTCAATCTATTCATTTTTTCAAATTATTACAGGAGTCGATGTGTCACTGTCCGTGTTGTGTTCAGTGTCCGTATTTGTGTCCGTGCTTCATAGTACTTTGCTATATCCTGGGTTAAAAATTTCTTGGTCAGACTTTACTTACCTCTCGGCCGAACCTTGGATTACCAGTCATCTTTTCCCGGGAACTAACGAGTGCGGTTTACTTATTTTCTGTTATGCTTATTGGCACTTGACTATTATTGGTTTAACTAAAAAGTACAATTATTTTGAGGCTTCTTTCTATTGTTTGGCCCATCTGTTGGTATGGTTTCTTCTTCATTGTCTCTTTCTTGTTCTAGTTTCTAGGACTAATCTGGCATGTTTTTACTTCTCCTAGGGAATTCTAACTGTATTCCTATATAATATAGGTCTCTGGTTGAAGTTTTGGTTTGGCAATCAATTTCAAAGTGTTACTTTTATGATAAAGGGAAAGGTTATGATGCACTAAAGGAAGTTTACAATTTGACTTAAGGTCCTCAATTCAATATTAAAATTTATTTAACTAAAGGAATTGATTCCAAATTTGGCAATGACATCTTTGTCAATAGCATCACACACTCACTTTTTTCCCCCTCTCATTTATTGCAATTTCAGATTGTTACTTTGGCTGACACAACAACATGATCACTGTTGATTCGAGATAAAAAAAAAAAAAAAAAAAAAAGTTGAGTTTTGAGTCACTAGCTCATCCCTGAGATCAAGTATTATCAGTAGTTAGAGTTTCTGATGATTTTCACGCATTGATTTATCGCACTATATGCGACACTATCTACCCTTAAACCCACGTTTTACGAGACTATATAAGTTATATGTTATCCAATAGTATATAGTAAAAATTTTGAAATTGTGATTGTTTATGCAGATGGGAAGAGTTACATGGAACAATGGTTGGCTTCTCTTCAGGGTTTTGGAACTTATAAGGAAAAAACAACTTCTTCACATTGATGGTCTTTGCTAACAAACTGTCATTTTCTCTGTTAACTGAGATGTCACTTTTCTCTATCTAATGGTAGAAAACACTACAAAAGTCATTTTATTTTTGGAGGGGCTATTAGAATTCTTAACTGATATACATTTGGGGACATTTATCTTATTTATATTCATTAATGTTCTACAATTGGTTTGGTTTTTCCATCATTTATTTACTTTTCCTACTTTACGGTCATCTACACTTGTGGAATGATCTTTTAATAGAACTGTGTGCCATTTAGTAGTGTATTGGACCACATGTAAAAGGCTAAAGTTGTAGTGAAACTGGTTATGATTGATCACTGGTATGTTGGTGGAACTTTGCTGGATGAAAGAGATTTGTAATGGAAGGTGTATAATGGATTGATTCCTAACAGTAAAATGATCAATCAATATTTAGAGAGATTTGTAATGGAAGGTGTATAATGGATTGATTCCTAACAGTAAAATGATAAATCAATTAGAGTAGTCTCTATTGATATTTAGAGTAGTCTCTATTGATATTTATGGATACTAATTAATACACATTAAGTTTGCAGCCTCCAAGATGAATTTGAAACTAATTAATTACTTATTCAGATACACTTGTGCAATCCATGACACACATTTATATAGTTCTTGATATCTCATTTAAAATTTATTGTCTACCCTTATAAATTTAACCCCTATATTCTACTTTGAGCGATCCTTGTTGTGAAATTGAAAGAGCGGCCACACTAAGATGGACGATATTTGTTGTGAAATTGAAAGAATTATTCACATAAAGATTTTTTTTTTTGTTGTAAAAATCTAACAATAATAATTATTACACCAAGAATAATGATGTGAGAAGCAAAGATCAAACACAACCAAATTGAACGACCTCACTCAAAAATTGAACAACCTCAAACAAAAATTACTATGTCAAACAGGGTAAGCAAATTTAGAGTTTATTAAGTTTTTAAGAATAAATTTTATTTTTCACCTAAATGTTTTTCAATCTCTTCAACTTTTATATGTGAATGAATCACATAAACTCAAGATGTTTATAAGTGTTTCTCAATCCTCTTAGATAATTCTAAAGGTCTTCAAATTTCAAGAACTTTAAAAAGTTTCTACTATTGTCTCTGTAACTAGGACCATCACTTCTTTACTTTGTCTTTCTCTCCTATCTTACAAACAAAAGTGATAGAGAATCATGTTTATAATATCCGAAACCTTAATTGGCCAACTATCCAAGTCTGATCTGCGAACGAGTTCAAGTAACCCATAGACCAACAAAATAATTAACCATTCAACCCATCGACCGGTGACTGAGTCTCCTGTTGATTATTGATATATCATTCCGTCACCTAGTTGACCAGTGAAAAAGTCAATGTTTGACTATTGATAAAGTCAACTATTGTTAGAATATTGACTTTTGTGCCAAAAGTTAACATTGCTGAAAAAATTGTCCCTTTGATCACTTGAGTTTTTGAGACATACTTCTATAATTTAAGTTTTTTTTTTTAAATAACCAAAAGTTTATCGTAGTTTATTTTGTTTAGCATATTATTGTTTTTTTTAATAAAAAACAACATGGCCTATATATGGTATTTTAACCATAATTTAGTTGTAGAAATCTAAATGAAATAAAGTTTCCTAAAAATAAAAGTTAGAATCTATATCTTTGACTTTTATGCTGACACCTAAATTTAATTCCAAATATAAATAGGTGAAAAAAGAACCTTTATGCAACTCTAAACACTAGAGTCTGCTGACTAAGCATCGCCTACTAGGATCTTTGAGAAGTGTTAGATGTTGTTGTTTTTATGTTATTGTATTTTTTTCGAGCATTAAACATTTTACATATTATGTTCACGAACCTTACATGTTATGTTCAGACTAAGCTAACAAACCGTTAAGAGATTTTCAGGTTTATTTCAATAACCAAACAATACTTTTCTGGCAAAGCTCAAGAAACCGAGACAGAGATTTTATGGCTGGTTTATCTCGAGCCAAGCTCAATCTCCCCAGAGTATCGCACTCTCAGGAATTAACCAAACTACACTGCCATTTACAAACTCTTCCTTACAAGTAAAGTTTCACTCAAAAGCAGAGAAAGAGAGAAAATTCGTGGTTACTTTTGTGATTTTTTTTCAAATATACTTAGAATTGTGTTAGTAGTTTCTTAAAGATAGAGTATAACATCGAAAAGTAAAGAACAATAAGTAAATTACGAAAAATTAAAAAGGATATGGGTTAGAGAGATTGCATCAGAGATTTATCCAAGTTCGACCAATCGTTGGCCTTCTTTTTTCCCCAAAAAATCTTTTTGAGATTTTGATTATAAACTTTGAGCTTTTACATGTTATGCCCACGGACCTTAATACAATCTGATCTTGAGATTTTACAGGATTATACCCAACAAAAGATAGCTTTTACTTCAGACTAAGCTAACAAACCGTTTAGAGATTTTCAAGTTTATCTCAAATAATCAAACAAATCTTTTTCTGGTAAAGCTCAAGAAATCATGACAAAGATTTTATGATTTGTTTATCTCAAACCAAACTCAATCTCCCAAGAGTATCACACTCCCAAGAATGAAACAAACAACAGGGCCACTTACAAACTCTTCCTCACAAGTAAAGTTTCACTCAAAAGCACTAAGACAACTTAAGTGACAAGAAAGTATTTCTAGAGAGAGAAAGAGAGAAAATAGATAGATAAATTCCAAAGAAAATGTAAAGTTTTGGAAAGTGACGTGGAATGAAGAGGAGGCGAGCCTCCTTTATATAGGTCGTGGAAAAACCTGAAAAGGAAATGATCCATGGATAGAATTGATATAGCCAATCGATTGACATAACATTTCAATCAATTGGAAGCTTTAAAATTAATCGATTATGATTGTTTAAAAGGAAAGAAAGGACACAAAGTCATCATAAGTCATTAAGATGCTAACCTAGTTGTTTGGTTAAACATTTGGCCATTCTCCAATCGATTGGCTTAATGCTCCAATCAATTGAATGACTCAAAAGTTTTTCCAATCGATTGTCTTAAGTCTCCAATCGATTGGTTAGTTCAAAAAATATTTTAGAAGATAGGGGAAAATTCCTTAATCACTTGGCTCGGTTTTGAAAATATTTTTAAGATATAAAAAGGTTAGAAAATGAGTTTCAAGTGTGTGTGTGAGTTGCCTTAGAACTTATGAGATATTCCCTTAATTTTATAAAACTCTGGCCACTCAGACCAGACAAAACCTAATGAACTTTCATACTTCCTCTTTTTCATCACTTTGAGGAATCCAAGATTCTTTGTAGGGGTGTTCAAAACCAAAGCAATCCAATAAAAAACCGCAAACCAAACCAAACCAAACCCGCAAAAAAACCGCATTTGGTTCGGATTAGTTTGGGTCATCTTTTAACAAAATCGCACGGTTCAGTTTGGTTTGCGGTTTGTATTTTGTAAACCAAACCAAACCAAACCGAATAAAACCGCATTATGTTACAACCTAACTTTTACTTAACTCACATCCAACCCAAACTTAAATCTATTACACCTTAGCCTTGTGATTACGAATAATTTTCTCATCCTTACACATATGATATTAGTCCCAATATTCTCAAATATCTAATAGCATTATCACGCCTTCTTTGCCACATACATCTTTCCTCTTTTGCTATAATATCTACTCTCTTTTATTCTTTCTTTTTCACATTCTCATTTTTATGCAAATGTTACCTATTTTAATTCCGTTTTTATCGCACATCTTCTTCTCTAATCTCTCAACTCTTTTGTTTTTTTCTTTTTCACCTTCACTAATCTCTCGTCTCTTCTATTTTTTATTTCATTCTAATAATTTTTATATTGTTTTATACTATTATTTTATGTTTATTATTCCACTTTTGTCTAATTTAATTTTTACATATTAAATAGAAAGTTGTTGTCAAAATATGACGAGGTTTGTTGTTATTTGATAGTGTATGAATGTCTAAATACAAAGTTATGTTGTCATCTATATGTATATGTATGGTTTAATAAAATATTTGTAAAAAATCGAACCAACCGAACCGTACCAAACCGCATTAGTTTGGCTTGGTTTGGTTCGGATTTTTTTTTAAAAGCCAACCAAACCAAATCAAATCGCACGATTTTTTCTCTTGCGGTTCGGATGATTTTTTTCGTCAAAACCGCCCAAACCGCACCGCGAACACCCCTAATTCTTTGCTAGATACCTCGATCATATAAGCACTTTAATTTCGAGTCTCTTTTTCATGATGAGGCTTGAGATATTTGTCTAATTGGATCACCATTATCAGAGAGTTGAAAGTTATTGTCACCGACTTCAACATTGACAACTATTTGACACTGTCGTTATTAAAAAGTCAGACATGATATTTTGCGAGATTATCCATTTTATACCTGCAAGCACATAAATCAACATAGGTTACCACCCGATTAAATTGAAGCTTGAAGATATTCCGTAGACCAAGTTCAAAACTCGTTATGGTCATTATGAGTATTCGTTAAGCCTTTCGCTGTGATCAATGCATTAGAAGTGTTCATGGGGTATATGAATAGGGTTTCCAATCCCTATTTGGATCAATTTGTCGTGGTGTTTATAGGCGACATCTTAGAATATTCAAAGTCACAAGAACAACATGCAAAACATCTGAGGATATTATTGGGAGCCTTAAAAGATAAAAAGTTATATCTTAAGTTGTCGAAGTGTAATTTTTGGTTGAAAGAAGTTAGTTTCCTCTAACATGTAATTTTCAGTGGTGGAATAGTAGTGGATCCGTCTAAGGTAGAGGCCATATTGAATTGGGAAACGCCTAAGTTGGTAACTGACATCAAAATTTTTCAGGGATTTGCCATTTGTTATAGAATATTCACAGAAGGTTTCTCAAAGTTAGTCATGCCTTTAGGAAAGTTGACATGGAAAGGCCAAGCTTTTCTGTGGGGTGCTCAGTGTGAAGCAACTTTTCATGAATTTAAGAAGAGATTGATGTCAACTGCACTCTTAATTTCTCCAAGTCTGGATGAATAGTTTATGGTGTATTGTGATACATCTAAGTTGGGTCTAGGTGGTGTGCTTATACAAAAAGGTCAAGTTGTAGCCCATGCTTCTGGACAAGTTAAGATTCATGAAAGAAATTATCCTACCCATGATTTATAATTAGCGTCAATGATTTTTGTGCTTAAGATTTGGAGTCATTATCATTATGGATCAAAATTTAAAGTTTTTAGCAATCATAAGAGATTAAAGTATTTGTTCCATCTGAAGGAACTGAATATGAGGCAGGGAAGGTGACTGAAATTTTTAAAAGATAATTATTTTGAATTAAAAAATCATCCAAGTAAAGCTAATGTAGTAGTAGATGCCTTAAGTAGAAATTCATTGCATATATCATCTTAAATGGTTAGAGAAATGGATTTGATTGAACATTTTAGAGATCTAAGTTTGGAGTGTAATCTAACTCCGAGAAGTGTGAAATTGGGCATGTTAAAGGTAACTAACAATATGTTATAGGGAATTAAAGATTGTATAAAATTGGACTTACATTTATTGGATCAATTAGCACTGATAAATTAAGTAAACACAATGGATTTTAAAGTAGGCGGTGATGAGATTATGAGATTTCAGAATAGAATTTGTGTACCACATATACCAACTCAAAAAGTTAATTTAAAAAAAAACGAAATAGAAGTGATTTGAATATTAATCTGGGAGCTACAAAGATGTATCAAAACCTTATGAGAATATTTTGGAGGCCAGGTATAAAGAAGGATGTCACTAAGTTTGTGTATTCTTGTTTAGTTTGTGAAAAATCGAAGATAGAACGGCAGAGGCCAACCAGATTGATGCAACTTTTAAGTATCCCAAAGTGGAAGTGGGACAATATCTATATGGATTTCAGTGTAAGTTTGCCTAGAACTGTTAAAGGGCATGATTCAATTTGGGTTATAGCGGATAAATTGAACAAATCAACTCACTTTTTCCCGATCAATATCATTTATCCATTAAATAAATTAGCTTGAGATCACGTGTTTTTGAGAGTCGCAAAAGCTTACTCCTCGTTTTATTCTTCCTTATCAAATTCTTATAAGAGTTAGCGAAGTCGCCTACCAATTTGCCTTATCCCCGTCTCTTTCAAATCTCCATAGCGTCTTTCATGTCTCTCAACTTCATAATTTTATTTCTGATTCGTCATATGATTCTGTCGGATAATGTGCAAATAAGAGATAACTTAACTTATAAAACATTATCCTGATTTTTGCATATTCATTCAATTAAATATGTCAATGATGACATTTTTAAAGTTAATTTATAAAATATCTCTTCAAAAATATCAATTTAACATAATTTAATAAAATACATCTATAAAAAGTTTTATACAATTAGTTCATAAAAAAATATTTTCAACAAAGTATCATTATATTATTTTCATCATGATTACCCTCTCATATTCAAATATATTATATCACTTTTTTTTTTTATAAATTTGCATATCTATTTTTTTATTATACTAAATGATATTTTCATTTTAGTTTCAACTTTCAAGTTTAAAAATATCAATTTTTATAGTGATATTTGCCAATTGCCATGCATAGCTGGCAAAGTAAACACTCATTGGTTATTCTCTTTTGAAAAAGGAGAGTTAGAACATCAAACCCGGGCGAGTTTTACTCCCCTCCATCATCCCATAATTAGAAACATGTTTGTTCCAACCTCTCTTTTTCACACCTATCTTCTATTTCTTCAATCACTCTTTTTTTTCTTCAATTTTTTTGCATTTCTTTTCTACCCTACTGGTCCTATCCTCAACTTCATGTCTTCTCCTCCCTCTCTACACATATAGAGAGAGAAGAAATACTCATCACAATAATAACAAAAACAACATGTTGCAGAGAGCTGCAAGCAATGCATATTCATGGTGGTGGGCCAGCCACATCAGAACCAAACAATCCAAATGGATGGAACAAAATCTCCAAGGTCAACTTTTTCTTCTCATTTTCTTCTCATTTTCTTCTTTCTATATACTCAAACCATGCAATATTAGTTAGTCTCGAGGAATTAATCTCTACAGTTGCAGTCTATGCATTTGCATGCATGTAGAATCTGCGGTTGCATGCATGCAGATTTGCATGCAGAGGATATCTGATTTCTTACGGAAAAACTATGCATATATTATATATAAGTTTTGTAACATGTTCATAGTATAAAAATGTAAAGAGAAATGTTGAAAAATGGTATCCATATAATATTTGATGACAATCATTTGCAGATATGGAGGAAAAGGTGCAAACGGTTTTGCGACTTCTAGAAGAAGAAGGCGACTCATTTGGAAAAAGAGCAGAAATGTATTACAAAAGGAGACCGGAACTGATAATATTCGTGGAAGAAGCGTTTCGCGCGTACCGATCTTTGGCCGATAGGTACGATCATTTATCGACGGAGTTACAGAATGCAAACAACACAATTGCTTCTGTTTGTCCGGATAGTCTTCCTTATATGGATGAAGACGACGACGAAGCATCGCCGAGGCCACCGAGAAAAATGCCTGAAGGACTTAAACCGAATGTTCCGAAGGTTCCAGCGCCTCCGATGAAGGATTTAAAAAGTGTCATTACCACGGCTACGAAGAAGTTAAGTACGAAGAAAGCGTCTACGCCAGCTTCTAAAGTTCCGAAATCGGGATTAAGCAGAAAGCAGGCGATTGAAGAGGTTGACAAGCTTCAGAAGAATATTCTAGCATTACAGACTGTGAAGGAGTTTCTGAAAAGCTCTTATGATAATTCCATTGCTAAGTATTGGGAAACCGAGGGGCAGATCAAGGAGTTGCAAGAGAGAGTATCGAATTTGCAAGACGAACTCGGGGAAGGTGTTGTTAATGTTATTGATGACGAGGAAGCTCGGCATTTGATGGCCGAAGCCGCGCTTAAATCGTGTCAAGATGCGTTGTCGCAGTTGGAAGAGAAACAGGCCGTGTCACTCGATGAGGCGAAAATCGAGTCCAAAAGAGTAAAGGAAGTGAGGGAAAAGTTAAGCTCCCTTATGAATGAATTTCAGTATGATCAAACCGATCCGCAGAAGCCGAGGCCTAAACGAGATGTAAAAGAAGTAACTGCGAAAAATGATTTGGATGAAGATGTGGAGGTAATAACTCAGCAGAGACAAGAGTTGCAGATATTGAAAGAGAAGATTAAAGAACATTTCGAGGCTGGCTCGCATTCGGCTTTAACCGTGACAGAAATGGCAGAGAAGATTGATGAGCTTGTTACAAAAGTCATTAGTTTAGAATCTGCAGTTTCTTCACAGACAGCTTTGGTAAAGAATTTAAAAGGCGAAACTGACGAACTTCATTCGTTGATTCGACGTCTAGAAATGGAAAAAGAGAGTTTGGTTAACGAAAAGGTTAAATTGAACGAGAAACTTCGAGAAATGGATGAAAAAGTGCATGAATTACATGACCTTAGCCAAGTTGTTGAAGATCAAAACAACAACCTCCAAACTCATTTCACCGAAGCGCATTGTAGTCTTGATAATCTCGCTGAGAAAGTAGTCCATAAGGAAAATCCGAACGAAGACGATAACGCGACTGCTATATTACCAACAGAAAATCATTCATTGAGTGAAGATGAACCAAAACATGATGTTAACACACAAAACGCATTGAATCAAGACGAAGTCTTATTGAATGATGAAGTAAAGGTCACTGAATCACAAACAGAAGAAGCAGCAAGCATAGTTGAAAACAAATCTTCTATAGAGTTGAACGAAAACGAGAAAACTCATGACATTAGCAATAATGATATAATCGAATCAAGAGACGATGGAAGTCATGAAAATGACAATAATCAAATTTCGTCCGAGACAAAGAGTACACTTAAAAGTGATTCCGGGGAGGAAGCAACGACAGTGGAAGAAAATGCTTTGCTATCAGAGTATAGGAACACTCTTCAGAACTATGAAGAAGTGAAGAGCAAGCTCCATGATGTAGAGAAGAAAACTCAAGATGCATTGTTTGAGTCATCTTTGCAGGTGAAAGAATTGAAGACTTCTAATGCTGTGAAGGACGAAGAAATTCGGCTCTTACGTCAGAAACTAAACCTTTTTCAGAAAAGCGTAGAGGGAAATGAAGAAAGCGAGGAGTTATCTCCCGTGCAGCCGCCACCAGAAAATCATGTTATTGAGGCGATGTTTAAATTAGAAGAACCGGATTTAAGTTCCGTGATTGAAGAGAAGTTTCGTATGGGAATCGACGAACTTCTAGAGGAGAATCTAGTATTCTGGATGAAATTCAGTGCTTCTTTCACCGAGATACAGAAATACGAAACAACTACAAAAGACTTGCTAACCGAGGTATCAAAAATCGAAGAAAAATGGAAAGCAACAGAAGGAAGTAGCAGCACAAAATATTCATTGAAATCAGATGCAAGACCGCTTTATAAACATCTCGCAGAGATACAAAATGAACTCACACTATGGCTAGAAAACAGCGCCATGCTGAAGGAAGAACTTCAACAAAGATTCTCGTCGTTGTGTGAAATCCAAGAAGAGATAACAACAGCATTGAAAGCAAGTGCTGAAGGTTACGATTTCAAGTTCACAAGCTACAATGCTGCGAAATTTCAAGGCGAGGTTTTGAATATGAAACAAGAGAATAATAAAGTTGCTGATGAGCTTCAAGCTGGGTTAGACCTTGTAACAACTCTCCAACTTGATGCTGAGAAGGCTCTTGCAAAGTTGAATGAGAGATTCGGACTGTCGAATTCTAAGAGAAACCAGATGAGACCTTCGGATTCGAAGAACCGTGTTCCTCTAAGGTCATTTATCTTTGGAGTTAAGCAAAAGAAACAAAAACAGTCAATCTTTTCGATGCATAGGAAATATCGCGCTTTGAAATCATAAAGCCATAATGTAATTGTAAAGTAATATTCATACATATTTCATTTTCTTAAACATGAACATTAGGTAGTGTATGTATTGAGATTTGATTGAGATAAGTTTATAATACTTGTCTATAAACTGTAAGAAGTGTGACCAAATGTATGTAGGGGATTTAGATTACCTTTTGTATTGTGTGCCTTTTTTTAATGTGCATCAGTGAATCCATTTTGTGTTAAACCAGGAAGATTGTTCATGTTACAATCTTTTCATGATTATATGAGATTAAAGAGTAAGAAAATGACCTATCAAAAAGCCATAGATGGTTTAACTGTGGACTGTGAATTCATAATGTTACTTCAAGGTATGTTTCATAGAATAAAATAAAACTTCTTTTTTGAACTAACTAGCATATGAAATGTAAATTTAGCAACAAAAAAAAAAAGAGAATTTTTATTAGGTGAAAGTTGGAGACCATATCATTTCAGAAGTCACGCGGTTTAAATATTTTAGATCCGCAATACCAAACGATGGAGAAATAGAAGAGGATATAATTCATCAAATTCAAGTCGGGTGACTGAAATGGAGGAGAGCTTCAGAGGTTTTATGTGACACAAAGTTACCGCTCAAGCTGAAGGAAATTTTTTATCGGTCTGTGGTAAGATTCGCAATATTGTACGGAACAGAATGTTGGGCGGTTAAGAATCAACACGAGAATAAAATAAGTGTATCAGCGACGAGGATGTTGCATCAGATGTGTGATCAGACTAGTCAGGATAAAATTAGAAACGACAATATTAGAGAGTGTTGAGGTATCACCTATAGTAGAAAAGATAGTGGAAAATAGACTTAGATGATTTGAACATGTAGACAAAATACCTGTAGATTCTATGATAAAGAGGGTAGATCAGATGGAAATGAGTCAAACTACTAGATGTAAAGGAAGAACTAAAAAAACTATAAGATAAATTATTAAGAAAAATTTCAAGATAAAGGATTTGGATAGAAGCACGGTCTTAATCAGAACATTATGCCGAAGGAAGTTGATCTATGTAATTAACCCCACTTAGTATTCTGTATATGCTATAAAATAAGCTGCTCTTATAATATATTTTAGAAATTTTATGACAATAGATTGACAAAAGCATAAACTTAAATATACTACTCCAAACAAGCCACAAGTATAGATTGAGAACAAGCCAAATACCTAGGACAAAGTACAAGTACACCAACTAGCATAACGACACTTCAACAACATTATTTATTAATAAGACGTAAGTGTCTGTTTGCTGGAGATTTTTATGAATACCGAACAAACTTGTAGAGACACTTTTCCCTCCTGAGATACAGGAATTCCTTAAATGCCACGCCAAACTTGTTATTTAAGGATAATAACATAAGCATTTATTTATATACCAACACTTAATGCTGCTGCTTCCACTATTCAAATGACACATCTGATACTATCTGAGCTCCCCTTCCCCATGCTATGTAAAGGGCAACATGATGCATAAATGCCTGCAGAGAAATTGTAATAATGGAAACATTAAAAAGGAATCACAAACTTCGATTTTTCAAAAAAAATTACATGTAAAAACAGTACAAGAATCGCTTGCAATTTGATATAACAGTTTACATGGACACAAACAATGTTAGTGTTCAAAAATATGTGGATACAAACAAAAATGACAGCAAAAACAAGGTTTAGAGAAAGTATGACAGTTTGGAGCTATAGAGGTTAAGAGTTCGATATCTTAGGGTGACTTAAAGAACATATACGTGTTTAAATTCCATGCATTTAAGAAAGGATTTCAATCCTTCCTCTGCAAAAGAGCGGTTGGATCAATATCTAGACCACTGGACCAAATTTCAATACCAGATGGTATGTTCAAAAATTGTAAGTTAGATCCAAAATAAAAAGTCAGAACGTGAATCGTTTGATCTTGATCCAACTACCAGATTGGCAAATATGCGATTACCATATTTCAGCTATATGGATCAACTTTCTCTATAATATTCTATCTAGGACGTTTCTATTCAAATCGTTAATCTCGAGATCACTTAAAAGCCAAAATTTAGTTTGACGAAATACCTGTGGATGGGACACCAGGTCTTTGCCTGCTTTGGCCACATGCAGTGGAAGATCATAAGTAGTACAAGCTTTGGAGGCCACAATCACATTCTCCAGAGGAGAAAGGAAACCGCGGTTCCTCGCAGACAAAGCCGAACAGGTAAAATCCAGCACACATATATCAGTGCATATCCCACAAACCAAAACCTATAACAAACAAAAAACCACCATCTAAGAATCTCAACCAAAAGAATCTACAAACCAAACAAATACTGATAATAACACCAGAAGTACAATACTCACTTGTTTTATCTCATTACTTTTCACCCAATCAATAAACACATTAGACCCATCTTTCTCATACGAACCAATGAATCCGTCAATACAGTTTTTGCGCCTCAGCGTCGCATTCGGCTCGTTTTCCAACCACAATAGTTCTTCATTTCACAAAAAAAAAAAAAAAATTCCAAATCAGCCCACAAAACAACAATCCAATAACCATAAATACTTGTTCCAAACATCACTTTTAAAACAAAAGAGTTAAATCAATTCATAAAACATATAACATCACAAAGTATATATAGACCAAATACATGAGTTATTCAATGAACCTGCAAACTAAAATTATACCGGGAACAAATTTAGTTTCCTCGGAACCAATAAGACAGTGAGGAGGATAAGGAGGTTCAGGAATATCAGGGTGATGACAATCCATATAAGCAAAAATAGGCCAATTCTTCTCAGCAAAAGCTTTGGATAACCTCACAGATTCTTCCACCATTTTTCTAACTTCCTCATCAGGTTCTTTTGGCGCCTACAATAATAATAAAATTTAGTTTCATGTTGTAACCAAAAGGACAAAATTACAAACATAATAAGAGAGTAAGTTAAAAGGAAAAAACAGAATATAGTTAGTGATTACGAAATTGCCAGATCCGACGGTGCAGAAGCCGTTAAGGATATCGACGAGGACGAGACCGGTTTTGAGGTTGTTGGAGAGAAGAAGAGGTTGTTGTTTCACTGGGATTTGTTCCTTGAGAAGGTCTAGCGTTGGAGATTGAGATTCAGAGCCCATTTTTGATTGGGTTGACTGTGACTGCAAAATTAGTTGACCAGATTGGGTAATTATATAAGGGAAGGGACAAATTGTGTGTTTTACTTTTAAATTAATGTGCCCCTCATTTCCTCGTGGGATGGAATAGCTGGGATTTGATTTGATTGATTGATGGATTGGAAATGTCTCGTGCCCTGCCTCCACCACATTTGATACATTTTTGGAATGATTGGTTGATTGATAACAAATATTGTTTTTTTATGATGATATTGTTGGGTTGGTTCATTTTCTTGAATACAGCACCCACTAATTAGTATTATTTTTTTTAAATTTGTTTTAGTTTATCTACTCTGTCTCAAAATAAGTGTTTTTTTAGATTTATAAAGTTGTCTTAAAATAATACTCCCTCCGTCTCATAATAAGTGTTTCATTTGTATTTTTTCCTTGTCTCAAATTAATTGTCCATTTACAATTCCAATGCATCAATCATTATTATTTTTCCACTATTATACCCCTATTTATTAACTTTCACGTTATTCAACTACTATTAATAGGGGTATTCTAGTAAATGACATTAACTTTTTTACTAAAACCAACACATCCAATCATTTTCTTAAAAACCGCGCATTGCCCAAATAGGACATTTATTATGAGACGGAGGGAGTAGTCTCTTTGTTTTTTCAATGTAACATTGATTAATTTTTTACCAACATTACCTCTTATTTACACTCTTTTCAAGACATGACAATGTATATCAATCAATAGTTTTGTAAAAATGTTATCTTTATTGACTCAATTATTACTTTTCTTAATCTGTGTGTAACAACCTTAAATGACTTTTATTTTGAGACGGATGGAGTATTTCTCTAAATTTTAATTTAATCTTGACAATATTTCTTGCATCATATGACTGAACACAAAGACTAACCCACCAACTTTGACTATGGTAAAAGGATCAATACCAGATTAGCAAATAAAGATTATCTTGCATCATAAGGTATATGTGACATTGTCTTCAAGAGAAAAGATGAAAATAATGCTCTCATAAAAAAGATACTATATGTGCCCGGTACGAAGTGTTACTTGATGAGCATTGAGAAATTGGTTGAGAAAGGATTACCAGTTACTATGAATGGTAACTCTTTCTAAATCTTTGATCCTCCCATGAAGCATGTGTTAAATTCATTATTTTCCAAGAACATGACATTTAAATGCAACAGTCAAATAGAAAAGAAGGTGTGTCTATCAAGTACTACACATTATGATTCTTATTGACTATGGCATATGAGGTATGATCACCTAAATTTTAGAAGCCTAGATGAATTTAGCTATAAAAATTTATTATTTGACCTACCTAAAATGAATGCAAACAAAATATCATGTGAACGATATTTAAGAGGCAAGCAAAAAAGAATGTAAGTTGCCTCGAATATGCCTAAATGATCAAATGTTGTAATGGAAGTTATGCGTTATAATATATGTGGACCATTTTAAGTACCATCACTAGGTGGAAACGAGCAATTCATCTTATTTGTTGATGAGCATACAAGTAGATGGCCATTTTAAGTGCCATAACTAGATGTACCATCAAACTCAAGAGTGAGGCTCTTAAAATGTTCAAGATATTCAAAATCTCCATTGAGAAGAAGAGTGGAAAAATAATGAAAATTTTGAGAACTGACTGTGGAGGAAATTATACCTCAAAAGAGTGAGTTATTTTGTACCAATCAAGGCATAATTCATGAAGCCACCTCATCTTACATTCCTTGACATAATAGTTTGACAAAAAGATGAAAGAGAACCATACTTGATATGATCAGAAGCATCCTAAAGCAGAATAACGTGCCTCATAGTTTTAGGGGAGGGGTAATCAACATAACTACCTATATTCTTAAAAAGTGTTCCACCAAAAAGTTGAATATGAAAATACTCGAGGAAGCTTGGAGTGGAAGAAAACAAAGTGTGAAGCACCTAAAAGTGTTTTGGCTCACAATGTTCCAATCACACACCTGATGCTAAAATGTGTAAGCATGAAGATAAAAGTGAAAACATGGTTTTCATAGGATATACCATCTAACATGTTCCTAGAACACAAAAGATAAACATCATTAGATATGTAACTATCAACAAGTTAAGGAGCATAAAATTGGCATAAAATGAAGTTGCATATTCCTAGGGGGAGATTGTTACATATCCCTAACACATGCAGGGGAGCACTGTTAGAACAAGATTTGTTCTGATCAATTATCTTAGTTTTGATGATAACAATAATATGAATTTTGCTTAAGATAATATGGTACTCTAATCCAATGCAATTTCCTTTTCAGGAAATATATAAAGAGTACGCATAATTCAGCGCTCAGAAGCTTTGTCTCAAAGGGTTCAGCATGCAACATCAGAACATGGTCTGGCAAGACATCAGAAGATGGTCGAAGCAGAATCAGAACATGGGTCTATGGAAGCATCAGAAGAACAAGAGAACAGAAGCACTGAAGTTCTGATGGTATCACGCTCAGAAGCACTTCAAGGTCAGAAGATCAGAAGATGCTATGCACCAAGCTGTTTGACTCTGATGATATTCAAACGTTGTATTCACAAACATCAGATCAGAAGGAAGTACAAGTGGCAAGCTACGCTGACTGACAAAAGGAACGTTAAAAGCTATTCTAGGCTACGTCAGTAGACACAGCGTGAACAAGGCTCGAGGTAGTTGACAAAAGCGTATAACATTAAATGCGATGCTGTACGGAACACGCAAAGCATTAAATGCACTCAACGGTCATCTTCTCCAACGCCTATAAATATGAAGTTCTGATGAGAAGCAAGGTTAACGATCCTGAACAAGATAACTCAAATTAACTTGCTGAAACGCTGTTCAAATTCAAAGCTCAGAATCTTCATCTTCATCAAAGCTCACTACATTGCTGTTGTAATATATTAGTGAGATTAAGCTTAAACGTTAAGAGAAATATCACAGTTTGTGATTATCGCTTTTAAGAAGCATTTGTAATACTCTTAGAATTGATTACATTAAGTTGTAAGGAACTAGAGTGATCGTGTGGATCAGAATACTCTAGGAAGTCTTAGAAGTGATCTAAGCAGGTTGTAACTAGAGTGATCGTGTGGATCAGTAGACTCTAGAAAAGTCTTAGAGGGTATCTAAGCAGTTGTTCCTGGAGTGATCAGTGTGTGATCAGAAGACTCTGGAAGACTTAGTTGCTGACTAAGTGGAGAACCATTGTAATCCGTGTGATTAGTGGATTAAATCCTCAGTTAAGGTAAATCATCTCTGCGGGGGTGGACTGGAGTAGTTTAGTTAACAACGAACCAGGATAAAAATAACTGTGCAATTTATTTTTATCTGTCAAGTTTTTAAAGCTACACTTATTCAAACCCCCCCTTTCTAGGTGTTTTTCTATCCTTCAATTGGTATCAGAGCGCCGGTTCTAAGGTGCAAGCACTTAACCGTGTTTAGAAAAGATTCAGGAAGAGAAAAACGCTTTAGTAAAAGATGGTTGATGAAAGTGAAAAGTCTACACCTGTATCTACATCTGGCTCTGCTGAGCAATACAACGGTAACAATGGTTATACCAGACCGCCGGTATTTGATGGTGAAAACTTTGAATACTGGAAAGTTACTTTCTTGGTCTAGATGGTGATCTATGGGATCTTCTGATGGATGGTTACAAACATCCAGTAAATGCCAGAGGCGTAAAGCTGACAAGGCAAGAAATGAATGATGATCAGAAAAAGCTTTTCAGGAATCATCATAAATGCAGAACTGTTTTGCTGAATGCTATCTCTCATGCTGAGTATGAGAAGATATCTAACAGGGAAACGGCCTATGACATATATGAGTCCTTGAAAATGACTCATGAAGGAAATGCTCAAGTCAAGGAGACTAAAGCTCTAGCTTTAATCCAGAAGTATGAAGCCTTCAAGATGGAGGATGATGAAGACATTGAAAAGATGTTTTCAAGATTTCAAACTCTTACTGCTGGATTGAGAGTTCTTGACAAGGGATACACCAAGGCTGATCACGTAAAGAAGATCATCAGAAGCTTACCCAGAAGATGGGGTCCTATGGTGACTGCATTCAAGATTGCAAAGAATCTGAATGAAGTTTCTCTGGAAGAGCTTATCAGTGCCTTGAGAAGTCATGAAATAGAGCTGGACGCAAATGAGCCTCAAAAGAAAGGTAAGTCTATTGCATTAAAATCCAATATCAAGAAATGCACTAACGCTTTTCAGGCTAGAGAAGAAGATCCTGAAGAATCAGAATCTGAAGAAGAAGATGAACTGTCCTTGATCTCCAGAAGGCTAAATCAACTCTGGAAGACCAAGCAAAGGAAGTTCAGAGGCTTCAGAAGTTCAAAGAAATTTGAACGTGGAGAATCTTCCGATGACAGAAGATTTGACAAGAAGAAGGTCATGTGCTATGAATGCAATGAGCCTGGACACTTCAAGAATGAATGTCCAAATCTTCAGAAGGAAAATCCCAAGAAGAAGTTTCATAAGAAGAAAGGTCTTATGGCAACCTGGGATGAGTCAGAAGATGATTCAGACTCTGAAGATGAGCAGGCCAACTGTGCGCTGATGGCGACAGAAGATGACGGATCAGAATCTACATCAGAATCAGATTCTGAAGAGGTATTTTCTGAACTTACTAGAGATGAGTTAGTTTCCGGTCTAACTGAACTTCTGGAACTCAAGTCTCAAATCAGTCTCAAATACAAAAAGCTGAAAAAGCTATTTGAATTTGAAACAAAGAAGCTTGAGTTGGAGAATTCTGAATTAAAAGAAAAACTTTTAAAATTATCCAATAATGTTGGATCTCCTTCTGATTCAGAACAATCCACTCCTAGTCTAAACCATATTCTGAAAGAATATGATTTAAGTTTCAGGAAGTTCTTATCTAGAAGTATTGGCAGAAGTCAGCTAGCTTCTATGATATATGCTGTGTCTGGAAACAAAAGAGTTGGCATTGGTTTTGAGGGTGAAACCCCATACAAACTTGAACCTGTTGATGAAATGAAATTCACATACAAGCCATTGTATGATCAGTTCAAGTATGGCCACTCCCATGATATTAGGCACACTTCACATGCTCAAAGTTTTCACATAACACACACCAAAAAGCATGTGACACAACCTAGGAAATATCATGAAACTCACATTAAAAATTATCATGCTGTTACTCCTTCTGCTTACAATGTTAAACCTAAGTTCAATCAGAACTTGAGGAGAACTAACAAGAAAGGACCCAAGAAAATGTGGGTACCAAAGAAAAAGACTATTTCTTTTGCAGATTCTCTTGGTGACAAAGAAGATAAAAGTCAACATGACATGTCTCCTGGACTCAAGCTGGTCTCAACACTTGAAGGGAAGAAAGACTGTCTTCCAAGTTCTGGTACTTAAATCTGTTGAAGAAACTTTGTCTGAAGGAGATCAGAAAAGATAGTTTATCAGTCTTGAAATCATTTGTCTTGTTTGTTTCTCAAGCAATGGTGTTTTGTTCTTAAGTATTCTAATTGCTCTAAATGCTACAGAATATATAATATTGAAACATTAATTGTGGACGAATCAATAAATATCTGGTTTGATGATAAACTTGTTTCTGATGAAACAACAGCTTAAGAATTTCTGCAGATACAATTTTGTCGTATCAGAAGCTGCAGAACAAAGAAGTGAATCTCCAGAAGCTGTGTATATCAGAAGTAATGGATCAGAAGATCATTCAGATTTATATCAGCACACTTCAGAAGGAGTGTTTCCAAAAGAGAAACTTGATCAGATCAGAAGCAGTGATCAGAATCTGAAGACGTAAAGTCTATTCTGAAATTTACAGCTGTCATCTATTATCTTATGGTGAACACGTGTCTGTACGGTTTGTACAAAGCGTGCAGTTGAAAAGACGCCGACCTAGGTAACTGTATTAAATCATGTCATTTACTGTGTTCTCTCTCCTAATGTCATTTCTCATTAAATGCATAATGATTTCTTTTTAAATCTTTTAAATAACCCGCTTCATCTTCATTCCCTATTTTTTCTCTCTTTCTCTCTATTTTGTGCATTCACTTCGTTGCATTTCTCTTCAAACCCTAGTTTTCTGATTTGATCTCAAAGCATTATCATCATGAACTCTTCCTTTTGCTCATCTTCCTCAAAAGAAAGACTTACTTCTTCACAAATCCTTCTACGAAATTATGAATATGCTCCTTTGAAAACTTGCTTGATACCCACGAAGGACTTGGAGGTTTTATGTGAAACTGCTGTGGATTTCAACAATCTTAAAGCGAATGGCTTTAAGTGTGATGCAAGAATCCTTGAGCAAGGATGGTCCAAGTATCTCAATAGATTGGTTGGTCCAATTTATCCTGATCTTGTGAAGGATTTCTGGGTACATGCAACGGTTACCCCAACGGCCATCATTTCATTCGTGCTAGGGCATGAAGTGGTTATCTCTGAAAAACTGATCAGGAAGCTATACAATCTGAATGATGAAGAAGGCTGGTCTGGTTTTCGACATACATCTGTTGATTGGTCAATAATTGAAAAACAAATCTCTAAGTCTTCTGGGATTGACTCTAATAACACAGGCACCTTGAGGCCATTTTATAGAGTATGGGCTGAGATTATTCTGGGTTCTCTTCACCACAGAAAAAGGATGCTCTCCTCTTCTTACATCAGTCAAGATCACAAGCACACTCTTTTCTGCATTGGCAAAAAGACTGAGATCAACATCTCTCACATTCTGTTTGAGAACCTGAAGACTTCAATCCTTGAGTCAAGAGAAGAGGAAAGGGCGAAGTACCCTCAACTTTCAAGAACGACTATTCCGTTTGGAAGAATGATTTCAGACATTCTTACTGAAAGCAAAGTGCTGTACTCCATCAGAAAACTCAATGCATCCCATTTGCTTGGAGTAGTTCAAGGTCCCATTTTTAATGGTGTGGATTTGTTCAGATTAGAACTCATTAAAAATGTACCTTCTGTGTGCCCAAGTTTTCCTGACATTCTCTCAAGAAAAGTTGTTGCTGAAGGTTTTGCCTCCCTGTTTCAAGAAGAACTGCGTCAGGTTGTCAAGTCTTACCTGGAAGATTGTGTTAGGAAGCAATCAGATATTGATCCTGCTTGGATCCGTGGCAGATTACTTCCGTCCAAGGCTGATCTTCTGAAGAAGGATCAGAAGGAACAAAAGGCTAGGCTAAAAAGAAAAGCCCAAGAAGATGAGGCTGAGAAAGCTAAGAAGTTAAGGGTCACCTATGATCCTGACAAGGTGGACTCTGAAGAACGAAGAGATAAAAGGATCAGAGATTCCTTTCGCAGAACCAGATCTTCTTCTTCTTCTGTACAAATCTCCAGAAAGGTTTTTACTCCACCTCCTTCTGTCCCTAAACCATCTTTCCAATCACCTCCATTTGAACCAAAAATAAACTTTACCTTACCAAATCTTTCTCCATCAACCTCCTCCTCTCCCATTCTAAATCCCACACCTTTAAGTATTCTTCCCCCAACTCCTTCTGATAAATCCTTCTCACCAATTCCCTTTACAAACACTCCATCCTCGTCTCAATCTATCATTTCTGATATTCCATCCTCATCGATCATTCTCTCAGATATCCCTTCTTCCTCATCCACCGCACCTCCACCTTCTATATCCCATCCCTTACCTACCAGAAAATCCAAACCTTACTGTCTTCTCTACCCTGACTACAAATTCACCTTCAATCCGCCTGAACCTGAACCCTATACCTACCTGGAACTTTTCAGACATGAGGTGATTAACAGTCTAGACCTTCTGAAGGATGCATTTCTAAATGGTCTGGATGATGTTTCTACAAGAAATCTCTGGAGAAGATTTCGCAAGGATTTTCAAGTAGAAGCAATGGGAGTACAGAAAAGACTAGTGGCTGCTGCCCCTGGTTACCCTGGTTACCTTCTGGAGGAAGATAATGGTATATACTACCATCCTCTCAGAAATTGTGTTGCTGCTGAGGAGAAGCCATTTGTGGATGAATTGGAAGTAGCAAGACTCGCTGCTGCAATGGAAGCAAATCCATGCAGGGATATTGTTATCTTTATTCCTGATTATCCTGTTCTGCTCGGAGATTTCAAGACTCTCTTTGACTATCTGAGGGAAAACCCGTCTGAGAAAGACCCAAGCTTGGTCATTCCAGAAGTTGTTGACCCACCAGTAGTTGAAAGTCCTTCTGCTCCCAGGAATCTAGCTGCCATTCTTCAGGCACTTGAGAATGGAGAATCGGAAATTCCTGCTGCAGAATATGGAGATGCTTCTATGCAAGAAGCAGATGCTGAAGATCATGTTGCTAAAACTGTCCCTGTTGAGGAAGTTCCTGCAAATGATCTATCTATGGAAGCTGCAGATCAACATGCTATTCCTGTGGTTGAAAGCGGTGAAGCTTCTTCTGATGAATCTTCTCGTCTTGCAAAGACTCTGGAAGAAATTCAGAAAAGACAGGATGAGCAAAGCTCACTCAATGCTGAGTATAGCGCTTTCATGGTGAGGCAAGAAGGACACAACAATATGGTTCAAGAGATGCTGACCAAGATCTTGTCAAGACTAGGGCCATCTTAGATTGAGTCTGTCTTTGTGCATCTGATCCTTCTTATCTTCATGTACTTCTGTACCTGCTGTTTGAACTTCAATGAAATCATCTTCTTCCTCCGTGTGTTTCGTTTTGTTTGTCTCTGAATCTTTTGAATTATTCTTTTTGATGTTATGACAAAAAGGGGGAGAAGATAAATGATAAATGATTTGATTTAATCTATCAGTTGCTGGGTAAAGCTCCCACACATTTACTAACAAGAACTGCAAGTTCTATATGGTTTAAGTGTTTTGCAGGTATAAAGAAGTGAAGAGAATCTTCAAAGCAAACACAAGAAGCAAAACCATGGAAACTGAAGCAAGCTGAGTGCTGTCAAGCTTCAGAAATCAGAAGCAAGAAAGAAGAATGAATCAGAAGCACTGATAATAGAATTTGATCCATGTTTGTCTATTTGATCTGACAAAATTCTATTTGCTCTGATACATTATTTTAGCCTATATGGCTCTGATACATATCATGTGTTCTAATATACATTTTATGTTCTGACTCGTTCATGCTGACTTTTGTCGTTTAGTTTTTGTTCTGTAACATTTCAGGATGTAGAGATGCTCTGATGATGCTCTGGTACATTCAACAATGTTCTGATACAAATCTAGCATGAAGTGATGTTGGTAGAAATTCAAAGCTCTGAAGCTATCCGAGGGAAGCAGAAATCAGAAGCTGCGAATGTTCTAAAGATCCAGAAAACTCAAGTTCTGAAGCTGTCCTAGATGGAAGCAGAAATCAGAAGCTGTGAATGTTCAGAAGATCAAAGAAATTCAAGTTCTGAAGCTGTCCTAGATGGAAGCAGAAGTCAGAAGCTGTGAATGTTCAGAAGATCAAAGAAATTCAAGTTCTGAAGCTGTCCTAGATGGAAGCAGGAATCAGAAGCTGTGAGTGTTCTAGGGATCTAAGGAAATTCTAGTTCTGAAGCTGTCCAATGGAAGCAGAAGTCAGAAGCTATGAATTCTCTGAAGACAGAAGCTTATATGATCGTCTCTACCGAAATAATCCGGGAAGTCTTTTATTAAAGTTCTTCGAGTATTTATTTCAGGGGGAGATTATTTATCTCAGGGGGAGATTGTTAATCTCAGGGGGAGACATATTCATATGCTTATGCTATAGCTGTGTAATTTGTCTTTTGCCGTCTGTTCTTTCTGATCGCAAATTCATATCATTTATATATGTTTTTGTCATCATCAAAAAGGGGGAGATTGTTAGAACAAGATTTGTTCTGATCAATTATCTTAGTTTTGATGATAACAATAATATGAATTTTGCTTAAGATAATATGGTACTCTAATCCAATGCAATTTCCTTTTCAGGAAATATATAAAGAGTACGCATAATTCAGCGCTCAGAAGCTTTGTCTCAAAGGGTTCAGCATGCAACATCAGAACATGGTCTGGCAAGACATCAGAAGATGGTCGAAGCAGAATCAGAACATGGGTCTATGGAAGCATCAGAAGAACAAGAGAACAGAAGCACTGAAGTTCTGATGGTATCACGCTCAGAAGCACTTCAAGGTCAGAAGATCAGAAGATGCTATGCACCAAGCTGTTTGACTCTGATGATATTCAAACGTTGTATTCACAAACATCAGATCAGAAGGAAGTACAAGTGGCAAGCTACGCTGACTGACAAAAGGAACGTTAAAAGCTATTCTAGGCTACGTCAGTAGACACAGCGTGAACAAGGCTCGAGGTAGTTGACAAAAGCGTATAACATTAAATGCGATGCTGTACGGAACACGCAAAGCATTAAATGCACTCAACGGTCATCTTCTCCAACGCCTATAAATATGAAGTTCTGATGAGAAGCAAGGTTAACGATCCTGAACAAGATAACTCAAATTAACTTGCTGAAACGCTGTTCAAATTCAAAGCTCAGAATCTTCATCTTCATCAAAGCTCACTACATTGCTGTTGTAATATATTAGTGAGATTAAGCTTAAACGTTAAGAGAAATATCACAGTTTGTGATTATCGCTTTTAAGAAGCATTTGTAATACTCTTAGAATTGATTACATTAAGTTGTAAGGAACTAGAGTGATCGTGTGGATCAGAATACTCTAGGAAGTCTTAGAAGTGATCTAAGCAGGTTGTAACTAGAGTGATCGTGTGGATCAGTAGACTCTAGAAAAGTCTTAGAGGGTATCTAAGCAGTTGTTCCTGGAGTGATCAGTGTGTGATCAGAAGACTCTGGAAGACTTAGTTGCTGACTAAGTGGAGAACCATTGTAATCCGTGCGATTAGTGGATTAAATCCTCAGTTGAGGTAAATCATCTCTGCGGGGGTGGACTGGAGTAGTTTAGTTAACAACGAACCAGGATAAAAATAACTGTGCAATTTATTTTTATCTGTCAAGTTTTTAAAGCTACACTTATTCAAACCCCCCCTTTCTAAGTGTTTTTCTATCCTTCAAGCACCCCTAATATAGTTATTTTATTGATTGTCTTATCGCTTTCATTTATTATCGTTGATTGAGTATCCCTCTAGATTGCACATCTTTGAATCAAGGATGAAATTGATACGTTATTCCTTTTAACATGCATAAATTAATGCTTATGTTTGAACTAGATCAAGACGCTTTTAGTTGATTGCATGAGTCAGTGGAATAAAAACTATATGATTTTTTTATTCAAATTAGGTGCGAAGAAAAATTCCAAAATACTTTTAAAACTATGAAAAATTGAGATTTTGTGCATTTTATTTGAATGAATCAAATTAAACACACATTTTGATTCAAGTCAAATTCAACAGGGGTGAACCAAAGTTTTTTTAAATAATTTGATTCAAATCAAGTTTTATACATGATTCAAATCAAGCAATTTTCTGGTCACCTCTGCCCAATTTGATTTGAATCAAATTTTGCATATGATTCGAATCAGAGCATTTTTCAGCATTTTCTTAAGGGCCTGTTACAGTTGATTCGAATTAGATTTTGTACATGATTCGAATCACGGGGTCTTTGATTCAAATTAGACTTTGTTCTTAATTCAAATCAATTCTAAAATGGGTAAAAAACATTATTTTTATTTTATTCCATTCACTTACTCATTTAACTCAAATAATGCATTGTTCTTGATTCAAATTTACCAACTTTTACCACTCAATTTTGTGCTTAATCTCAAGCACATATAAAACCTTTTGTTAACACTTTTCATAAAACGAATTTCATAATCATTTTATGATTTTCTGTGAAATCAACTCTCTCTCATTTTAAAAAAGTTTAAAACCCTTGCATTCAAATCTCTTTCATCTTTAACCTAGATTTTATTTTCAGATCTCGATAAAGAGAGATTTGTGATTAATTGGGGGAGACACTGTCTTGAAACAAACCGTTCTAGAAGATTGGGTAAAGATTTGTAGATTTTTGCAAGATTAAGTAGTTGACATTAGTGCTGACAAATTCCAATGTGAAAAGAAGGAGGTTCTTCTCTCTAGATTGCCTTAGTAGTGACTGTGTGGAAGGCTACAAATAATGCAGAGTTCTTATCAGATCTTTAGATAATTCATCACTTAAGGAATCGAAAGAATCAAGGGGTTGATTTCTACACACAAAGGCTTAGAGCATATCGGTAATATTGGAATATTCTTAAAACGTTAAATGAGTAAAGATTGCATTGAAGAGTTTGGCGTGAAGCTGTATACAAGTCAAGATCCAGATAGAAGATTTATGAAATCTTGGAATATTTGTCAAAATAAAAGAAAATATGCAGGTTTCGATGAGAAACCATTGAATAGTCCACGTAGACTCACGCAAGGACAACAGAGTCCGAGCACTATAAATCTCGATGAGAAATCTTGGAATATTGTGAATTAATGATTGTATGAAATCTTGGAATATTTGTCAAAATAAAAGAAAATATGCAGGTTTTGATGAGAAACCATTGAAGAGTCCACGTAGACTCACGCAAGGACAACAGAGTCCGAGCACTATAAATCTCGGTGTCTACTCTCTCTCTCTCTCTCTCTCTCTCTCTCTCTCTTACTTTTGCATATAAATTTTTAGTATAATGCATGTCAATATTTTCAATTCTTAGATTTCTACACACAAAGGCTTGGAACATATCGATAATATTGGAATACTCTTAAAGCGTTAAATGAGTAAAGATTGCATTGAAAAGTTTTGCGTGAAGCTGTATACAAGTCAAGATCCAGATAGAAGATTTATTTTATTCAACATTATTGTGAATCAATGATTGTATGAACTCTTGGAATATTTGTCAAAATAAAAGGAAATATGCAGGTTTGGATGAGAAACCATTGAAGAGTGCCCATAGACTCACGCGAGGACAACAGACTCGGAGCACTATAAATCTCAGTGTCTACTCTCTCTCTCTCTCTCTCTCTCTTACTTTTGCATTTAAATTTTTAGTATAATGCATGTCAAGGTTCTCAATTCTTAGAGTAGTTTATCGTTTATTTCATTGATAGCGGTTTATTGCTTAAGATTAGCTTTTGTTAGGATTAACATCTAATCGAGCTTTTGTGGTGATTAAAATCTGAGAAACTCGTTGAATTTATAATTAGCACATTGAATCATTGTATAATCACTTCATGTGAAATATGCAATTGGTATCAATTGAATACCTTGTGTATCATCATTAGATCATTCATGATATTTGTAAATTGATTAAGTGTTTACGGGAAACAATTTCTATTCGAGTATAATTCTCACATTTTCGCTCTAAACATTTTCGTGCACAACTCTGAAACCTCCAATAATTCATTTACGAAAAATCAATTGAATTTGTTTTAAAATTCTATTCACCCCCTCTAGACTGTTTTCTTACTCCATATTCTCACCCAACATGATACACTAGACAAAATAAGTTATCTCAATCATAGCTTCATTTAATTTGATCAAAGTGAATAATATGATAAAAATAATAACGTTGAAGGTACTAAAGAATTCAATGATGAATGATGAAATGCTCAAAAATATTTTAGGCCACATAGAGGCAAGTTCCCACTAGACTTACATATTGTGAGCTACTACTTGATAGTGCAGTTAGTGATGAAGTTGAACTCATTCAATTTATATTACTAGCTTATCTTGACCCAATTAATTATAAAGATACAATTTAAGAATGATGTATGGATGAGGGCCACGATTAATGAACTCGGATCAAAATAAAAGAATCAAATTTGAGAGTTGGTTGAATTACTTGAACAAGAAGAAAACCATTGATCTAAAGTGGAGTGTTAAAGTAAATGAATCCATATGGTACTATCTCAAAACCTAAGTAACAATTAGTGGCTAGAGGGTTCCTAAAGAGATGTGACATTGATTATAATAAAATAATTTCTCTAGTGATAAGACTTGAGATGGCGAAGCTAGTTGGGGCAATAACTAGTAGCAAGGATAGGTCTATATCACATGAATGTCAAGAGTGCCTTCCTAAATGGATCATTAGAAGAATTTTTTTGTCACTGAACCACCTAAATTTGTAGTAAAAGGCAAGGAGCATTTGATGTACAAGTTGCACAAAGCTTTATATGGATTAAAGGAAACCCTAAAGCATGGAAAAAAAGGATTGGTCGGTATTTGATTCAACTTGGATTCAAAAAATGCATACTTGAGTATGATGTCCGTGTGAAAAATTTCACCAACTCAAACATGATGATGATATGTTTGTATGTGGGTGATTTAGTCATCATTGATAGTAATTTAGTTAAGAATGAGACCTTAAAAGGCAAAATGATGGTTGAATTTGAGATGAATGACTTAGATAACCTCTCGTACTTTTTGGACATAGAATTGGTAAAAGTCATGAAAGCCATAATGATGCATCATCAAAAGTATATAAGAGAGTTGGTATATAGATTTGAAATGATTGATTTCAACATAATCATAAATCCATTTGAAACAAATGCAAATCTTGATGAATATAGTGATGAAGAGAGAGTATAGGCAATCATGTCGAAGCAGATTATAGGTTCATTAAAGTACTTATGCAATAGCATGTGTGACACTTTTGATGGAGTAAACATCATTAATAGATTCATGAATGAACATAAAAAACCTCTTTCGGTGGATGCATAAAGTATGCTCATATATATACATGGGTTAAATATACGATGCCCCCCTGCCACTATGGCGAGTTTTAATTTTGCCCCCCTGAAGTTTTTTTTTTGTAAATCGCCCCCTATAAAACAAAGATTCTGTTTTCAGAAGCCCCTATCCCTTGTTTGGCTGATTGGACGTGAGAAATTTTGCTGACTGGACAGTTGAATTTCTTGTTTGGCTGACTGGACTTGCTTACTATGTTTAATAAGCAAAAATCATTCAAAAATTCTGTCAAATCCAGGAATTGAACCTGGTCCTTGCATGTTGCCATCATACATCTCCCACCAACTGAACTGTTACATCTTTTTGATTTTATTTTCGTTTCAAACTCAATTTAATATATAATATAACGTTAATTTGCTTCAACCAATTTAATATATATTACTTACGTTTTATTGACATCTCCAACCAATTTAATATAACGTTAATTTGAAGGATGCCTGGTAGTTGCATATTACTTATGTTTTAGCTATCATTTTTATAAACTAACCCTAATTAATATTTTATATAATATATAAATATAAACTAACAATAATAATAATTAAAAAACTGAACAATAATTAATAATTAAAAAAACTAAACAATAATTATACATATTAAAAACATTAATATATTATAAAAAAACGTTAATATATAATTAAAAAAACATTAATGTATTATAAAAACATTAATATATTATAAAAAAAACGTTAATATATTAATGTTTTTGAAAAAAACGTTAATGTATTATTTCATAGTATTATTTAATAAAATTAATATTATATTAAATTAATATTCCAATATATTAAGGTCTTATTTATTAAAAATATGTTAACGTTAAAACATATATATATATATATAAAACTTATTATTATTATATATATAAAATTATTACACATAATATAGTTATATACTTCAGTTTCATTATAAAACATAAAAGACTAATCAGCCTAGTGGAAATGGGCAATAAATCTAACAAAGGGGTTGTGGGTTCGATTCTTCCCTTTGACAGAATCTTTGTTTTATAGGGGCGATTTACAAAAAAAAAACTTCAGGGGGGCAAAATCAAAACTCGCCCTAGTGACAGGGGGCATCGTAACCCTATATACATGTACTATGAAGTATGGCATGTAATTTTTAGTCATGGTAAAAGGCAAAGGCAAGAAAGTTGAGCTAGTAGATTTCTCAAATTTTGAATTGTGTGTATAATTGATAGAAATAGCACTTTAGGGTATGTTTTCAAGTATAATGATGCAACCATCTCTTGGTGTAGTAAGAAGAAACCAATCGTTGCATTGTAGTATGTTGTTGGCACGTTTGCTTCTTCTTGTCAAGCAATTTGGCTAGACTTTTTGGTGAAAAAGCTTAAATATGAAATGCAATTGAAGCTCATGGTTGACAATATATCATCCATAAACTAGCCAAGAATTCTGGGGCAGTTTGTTTCAGCTTTAAAAAAATGGATTTTTTCTTTGTATTTTTTAAAATAGATTTTCTAAAACCGTTTTTTAAAATATTACAAGTTTTTTTATATTTATTTTTTCTAAAATGAAACACTTAATTTGATATCCTATAACATAAACATACATAATTGAAGACCAAAACTTAGTACAAATCATAATTTTTTCAAAAAGTTGTATTTCAAAAATGATTTTTATGAAAATCTATTTGAAAAAGCTTTAAAATTAAGTGATTTTTTAAAAATTTGATATTCAAATTTTTTCCCCATAAATAGATGAAATACCTAAAATCACATTTTAAGAATAACTATTCAAACAAAATTTTAATTTGAAGCTTTTATAAAAAGTTTCTTTCTAAAAAAATTTTTCACAAAATTTAGTAACACTATAAAAATCATTTTTAAAAAAAGCCAAAACAAACGGACCCTCTATCTAACATAGAAAGAGCAAGCAAATAAAGACTATATTATAATTTCGATAGGGACATTAAGGAATAAGTCATAAAAGCCTTGAAGATTGATTAATCTTTGTTCTCAAAAGAATAAATGATAATGATGGGTTAAGAATTATGGATTAATGGAGTGTGTTAAACGTTAATCCATAATTGTAGTGAATTAGTTTATTAGTTTGTTGAAAAAATAATTAGTCAATTAGTTGGTTTGTTGATTAAATTTATTACTTAATCAACAAGACATCAATATAAATATAAATATATTGTAACCCTCGTCATTAATAATTAATGAATCATAGTTACAACAATTCATCGTCTCTATAATATTCAATATAGTTTTAAAAATAATCAACATTTCTCTATTTTTCTTCTTTCTTCTCTTCGTTTATATTAAATTTTCCATAAAATTTATGTATTCTATTTTTTATTTATTTTTATCTTCTTATACTTTCACACACGATTGTTCGTGAACTGCACTAAATCAAAATATATTAATGATTTAATTTAATTTTCAATAGTAATCTCAATAAAAAATATGTAACTGTGATATTAATTCAGTTTAAAATTAATTTAGAATCAGTTTTGTATTTTAAATCAATTTTATAATCTGTTTGCATTTATAAACTGATTATATATTTTGAACTCTTTTATAATCATTTTTTAATTTTTTATAAATATTTTAAAAAATAAATGTGTTTTCAATATTTTTTATTTCAGAAATAAAAATAAAAAATTTAATTTTTTTTATATTAAAAAATAAAACATTTTTGTTTATTCAAAAAATAAAACATTCTTGTTTATTATCAGAAATAAATTAAATTTTTCCAATTAAAAAGTATATTTAAAAAAAATCATTTTATTATTTTTTTAAAAAAATTGTTAAATATATTTTTTTTTTGATAAAAGTTATTTTAAAAAAGGGATAATCATACGTTGCCCTTGCCATATACGCGAGATTCGGGTTACCCCTTAAATTTTTTTTTTTGGATTACCCACTATAATTTTAGGGTACCCCTAAGCGTGTAAAAACAGTGAAAAATCAGGAGGTAAATCAAAAAAACAATTTTATAAGGGATCATAGGGGACAAAACATAGAACTTTTCATATTTCAAGGAGGTAATCCAAAAATAAATAAATTATAGGAGGTAATCCGAATCTCGTCTATTTAGCAGGGAGTAAATTACTGTTAACCCTTTAAAATTTTATTTTTTAATTTTCAGACAAAAATTAAACTTACAAACTTTTGTTGATTTTCAAAAAATTGTATATTTTGAAAAAGAATTAATTTTCAATTTTGTAATAAGATATTTTTTCCTTTTTATTAAAAAATATTTTAAACTATAATTTTCTTACAAAAATATGAAACATTTTAAAATAGATTTTAAGTTAAATTGACTAACTGAATTATCTATAATATATTATTTAGTTCATTAACAATTTAAATTTTCTAATTTTTTATTTAATATAATTCAATTTAAAGGTATTAATTATATTTTTACACACCTCAATTCTAAATAACTTTATTCTATTAAATTTTCAAATGTTTCTCATCTTCTAGACTAGCTGCACAAATGAGTGAATGACCTTTCTATAAAGACGTAAAGGCCTGTTTTGGTGGTGGGACGATCAAAAGGAGACAGAGAAATAGAAGAATGGTCACGAAACTTCTAATTTGGTTGTATTTTCAATTTTGATTAGATGGAAAAAATTACGTGCATGTAATGTTGTTAGACTAATTTTATCTTATTTTATTTAACATATATTTTGAAGGACTGAAATGTTGATTATCCCAAATGATAAACATTTACAAAAAATATTTCTTTGTTAGATTAGAATTTACAAATCATATGAAACCAAAAACAAAATTTGCAAATCATATACTACTAATTTTATGTAAGAAATCAAAGGAAGTTTTACCTTATACCTCATCAATTTTCTCCCTATTTATATAAATTATGAGTTTAGACCAAAATAAATATTTAGACAATTTTTTTTTTTCATTTCATTTTTCTGCACCACGAGAAGAAAAATCGATGAACACGACCACTACATTTCTAAACCAAGAGAGCTCAATCTGAGAACACACACAGAGAGAAGATTTATGGTTCATCGTTACAACATACCAAATAACTTACAAGTAAGTTATCTGATTTGCATGCGGAAAAATTTACCAACCGGATAACGTTTGACAAGGTTCTCCGGTTTGGTTGTGTGATTTTCAGATAACTTGATTATATGTTATCCGATTCATATGTTGTTATTCATTGTTTTTTTAGTGGTGGACATGAGAGGTGTAACAGTGTGAACAGGGAGCAAAACTGGCAGACATGTGAAACCGAAAAAAACAAAAGCACAAACCCAACATAGAACAAATAGGAGAGCTTAAGTGGGTGTTCCATTTTCATTATGCATACCATTTTATATATATTATATATATGTTCATAAAGTGATAATATGAAAACAATAAAACAAAACAGGGTAGGTATGAAACAGCAAGAACAACTACCAGCACACAAATTGAAACAGGAAGGAACAATCTCACGGAAACATAAAAAAAGAAAATGAAAATATGATGCTTGAGTGGGTGTTCCATTTCCAATTTCTAGCATTCTATTGCTCAAGACCATTTTTATTGAAAAGAATATCACGCTAGTTTTCTAATGCTTCGAACGGGGACTCGAACGGAGTTACAGTTTAAAAGTTATGAATTTTTAAGGTTTCAACAAAAGAGCAAACACCAACAACTCTAAACATGTCAGAATTACGCAAAACAATTAAAAATATGACTCTTAATAACTCAAACAACTCCGGCAATTTTATTGACAACTCTAACAACTCTATTGACAACTCTATCGAAATTAAAACTAACTAGTTAATCAATTAACTCGATAATTATCTCTAAGTCAAAACTCCTAAAAATAATAAATAATTATTATTAATATCATTATTATTTTTATTATTATTAATATTATTATTATTATTATTATTATTATTATTATTATTATAAAATATATATACATAGGTAAACTAAACTAATGAAACAGCATGTATATAATAGTTTGGATTCTCTAAATTATGCTATAGAACTATATATCATGGAAGTTGCTACAGTACCAAAAAATGCCTATATGTTTATTTTGAAGTGAGTGACGCCACAGTAACTTTATTACTCCATCTATCAAAATCGAATACACATGGTGATAAATTACACACACAGTCGCTACAGTACCAATTTTAACTAGCGCTGGACAAAATTTGAATTACCGGTCCAATTCGACTATTACAAGTGGCAGTGCCATCTTGGTGGAAACGTTTGAAAAGTAAAATGGCGCTGTGTATTATTATTCCATGGAAAGTTCAATTGATACATGTGATAGTTGATTGGTATATAAAGGCTTAGTGAAAGTAAATGGACCATCTAACATTGAACCTATGGCCCATTAGTGTATATTAGCCCAAAGTGTCTTAATGGTTTAATACCCCCCCATAAGCTTGAGGATAGATAGTCATCAGCCCAAGCTTACGGATATGCGATTGCAGAAGAGAAATATCCAACGATTTGGTGAAGGAGTCTGCGAGTTGTTGAGAGGAGGAAACCGACATGAGTTGAAAGAGGTTTTGTTGAAGCTTTTCTCGAACGATGTGGCAGTCGAGTTCGATATGTTTGGTTCTTTCATGAAAGGATGAATTGTCGGCAATATGAATTGCAGAGGCATTGTCACAGTATAAAAGGGCAGGCTTTTGAAAAGGGATGTGAAGTTCATGTAGAAGATTTGTGAGCCATTGCAGTTCGCAAACGGTAGATGCCATAGAACGATATTCGGCCTCAGTTGAGCTGCGGGACACGGTGGCTTGTTTCTTAGATTTCCAGGATATTAGGGAGTCTCCCATGTAGATGCAGTAGCCGGTGACTGACTTGCGAGTTTCAGGGCAAGTGGCCCAATCTGAGTCTGAGAATGCCTTAAGTTGGATGATAGAATTGGAAGGGAAGAAGAGGCCTTGTGCTGGTGAATTTTTAAGGTAACGCAGGACGCGAATGGCAGCGTTATAGTGTGTGTCAGTCGGATTACTCATGTGCTGGCTCAATTGTTGAACAGAGTACGATATGTCAGGTCTTGTGTTGAGTAAATATATAAGTTGGCCAACAAGTCGACGGTATTTTGTTGGATCAGACATGATAGGACCATCGGTGGAGCTGAGTCGTGTGTCGCGTGCCATAGGAGTGAAGGCAGGTTTACAGCCAAGTAAACCGGTCTTGGAGAGTATGTCAAGAGTGTATTTGCGCTGATTTAGAGGAATGCCAGAAATGTTTCTTGCTATTTCTAATCCCAGAAAATACTTCAAGGTGCCAAGGTCTTTGATGTGGAAATGTTTCTGCAAGAGAAGTTTGGTGTCATTGATTATGTTGAGATTTGTACATGCAATGAGAAGATCATCAACGTAAATTAGGATGAATGTAAAATCTGATTTGGATTGGTGAATGAAGAGGGAATGATCAGAAGCGCATTGTTTGAAATTTTTATTTAAAAGGACTTTGGATAACTTTTCAAACCAAAGTTTGCTGGACTGTTTTAATCCATAAATGGACTTCAAGAGCCTGCAAACTTGATTTGGATAGGAGGGAGTAATGCCCTTAGGGAGAGACATGTATACTTCCTCATCCAAATCTCCATGAAGAAATGCGTTGTGAACATCCAATTGGTGAAGGTGCATATTAAAAGAAGAGGCAAGAGCAAGAATAAGCCTTACAGTTGTCAGTTTAATAACAGGAGAATAAGTGTCGAAGAAATCAATACCTTGGACTTGTTTAAAATCTTGTGCTACCAAACGAGCTTTATATCTTTCTAATGTGCCATCAGAATGAAATTTGGTTTTATAAACCCATTTGGAACCTATACACTTCTTACCTGGTGGAAGAGTAGTGAAGAGCCATGTTTTGTTATTGGTAAGGGCCTGAATTTCTGCATTCATGGCCTTGTTCCAATGGTCATGTATTGAGGCTTGCTTAAATGACACAGGATCTTCAGTAGTAGATATAGCAGCTAAAAAATTGAAATATGCAGGAGAAATATTGTTGTATGAAATGTATTGGGAGATGTCATGTGTTATATTAGAATGTGTAGTGTTGCATATAAAATCTTTGAGGTATGCAGGGGCAGATTTGGTCCTAATAGATTGGCGAATAGTCTGGGGTTCAGCAGCACTAGTTTCAGGTGTTGTATTGTCATTAATGGTATTATTGGGAGAGTTATTGTTAATAGGAGGTGTTATATTGTCATTAATGGCATTAGTGGGAGAGTTATTGTTAATAGGTGAGGGTATGGTAACTTATGTGTTGGTGGGATTATTTTGTATGATAGTTTGGGAAGGGTGGTAATCATGGTCGAATAAAAAGGGAGTGGTGTCATTTAGGGAGGCTGCTTCAGAATGTTGATTCTGTGGGATAACAGGTGGTGTATAGGGAAAGTTATGCTCATAAAAGATGCAGTTTCTGGATATTATAACAGCTCTGGTGTTGAGGTCAAAAACAATAAATCCATTGATACCAGAAGGGAATCCAAGGAAGATCCACTTAGTGGATCTAGGGTCAAGTTTATCTCTATTCCTTAGGAGAGTAGAAACATAGGTTAAGCAGCCAAAAGTTTTGAGGTTAGAAAAAGATGGAGGTGTGTTAAAGAGAAGTTTATAAGGAATTTGATGTTGTAGGGTGGGACTGGTTAGCCTATTAATAAGGTAAGTAGCATGACACAATGCATATGACCAGAAGCATTTTGGTAAATGAGCATGAAAAAGAAGAGATCGAGTAACATTCAATAGATGTCTATGTTTTCTTTCTACCACAGAATTTTGTTGAGGTGTCTCAACACAACTTCTTTGAAGTATAATACCTAGAGAATCAGAATAGGAGGGCATGATAAATTTAGCACCATTGTCACTTCTAATAATTTTGATTTTACATTGAAATTGAGTTTGACAATAAGAGATGAAATTTTTTATATGCAAACAAGTTTCAGATTTGTTATGCATTAAAAGGGTCCAAGTATACCTAGAATAATCATCAACAATGGTGAGAAAGTAATGGAAACCATCTAATGAGGGAATAGCTAAGGGGCCCCATATATCCATATGTATAATATCAAAACAATTAGAAGTAATGGAATTGCTTGAAGGAAAAGAAAGTTTACATTGCTTAGCTAAATGACAAGTATTACATATATTGGTTTTGTGAGAAGTGATCTCACTGAATTGTGTGGACATGGTATGTAAATCAGGGGAAGGATGCCCTAATCTATAGTGCCATATGGAATTGGCATTGTGATCAGTGGTGACAGTGTTAGCAGAAAAACAGGTGGAAGCAGTGCATAGAGTGATAGGGGACTTGTGCAGAATGTAAAGGTTATGGAGCAATGTCACCGGTCCAATCATCTCCTTGGTACACACATCTTGAATTTGACACGAATCATGTAAGAAAGAGACAGTGAGTTTGGAATTGGTACATAGTTTTGAAATAGAGATGAGGCTGAATGTAAAATTCGGAATGTAAAACACATTTTGTAATCTAAAATTGGGAGTAAAGTTAATTGTGCCACAAAATTGAGCAGATACATGAGAGCCATTAGGTAAGTTAATATGCATGGGTTTAATAGAGTGAATGTCAGTAAAATTATGAATATATGGGCAGACATGATGAGAAGCGCCAGAATCGAGAATCTAGATAGAGGGAATATTGAGCATACTACCTGTTGGAACTATACCTGAGATTATGGCTTTGTCTTCTTTAGGAGTTTGATTGTCCTTGCGTGATTGTTGAAGAAGTAGAACAAGATGTTGGTAATCCTCTTTGGAGATTCCGGTATCCTTGTTGTCAGTGGTTGATTTTGGTGGTTGTGAGGACTTGCTGTCAGAAGTGGATTTGTTGGAATTGTTGCTTCTGTACCCAGGTGGGAACCCATGTTTGAAATAGCAAGTATCGATTGTATGGTTGGTTTTGTGGCAGTTGGTGCAAAACATGTTGGATTTGGGCGTGCTTTTGCCTTTGGCTCGAGAGTTATTGGTTTGTGATGCTGCAGCCGATAGAATGGTAGAGGCTAGGGCAGAGGGATTGCTGATTTCTTGTTGAGCAATTAGTGAATAAGTGCGACTGATGCTGGGAAGAGGATCGAGCAACAAGATTTGCGTGCGAATGTTCTGATAGGAATCGTTAAGGCCTTTTAGGAAACAGGTAACGTACTCCATATGTTTGTAGTTGCGAACGGCTTTAGCTAGGTCATAGGTACAAGGTGTGATGCAAGAACATGATGGAGTAGGCCGTAAATCTTCGAGTTCGTCCCAAAGGATCTTCATGGCGGTGAAGTATGCAGATAAAGAACGGTCGCCTTGTTGTATTGAATGCAGTTCACGAAGAAGATCAGAGAAGCGAAAATGGTTACCTTTTGTAAATCTTTCGCGCAGATCTTCCCAAAGGTCAAAAGCTTAATCAAAGCATATGGTGCTTTGTGCGATATGAGTTGAAAGTGTGCGATTGATCCACGAAAGAACCATACTGTTTGCACGTTCCCAATGTTCATAATTTTGATCGGAGAAAGGAGGTTTCTTGAGCTTTCCATTGATGAATCCGAGCTTATTCTTGGATGTGAGAGCTCGTCGCATAGACTTGCTCCAATTGTGGTAATTGTGATCATCAAGGGATGGAGAAACAAGAACGGCGCCGGGGTTTTTGCCGGGATGTATGTAGAAAGGATTGCAGGGATTGATGTTTGGGTCATGTTCAGGGCGTTTGGGGCTCGATTTAGGGGTGGTTTCGGGTGATGAATCTTTATCGGAAGGAATTTGTTTGTGAATGAAAGAACAGAGGCTGTGAAAGAATGAAAAAGAATTCAGAAAAATGCAGGGAAGGGTTGGCGGAAGGTTGAAGAAGAAGATGGGGTTTTATCTACTGATACCATATTACAAGTGGCAGTGCCATCTTGGTGGAAACTTTTGAAAAGTAAAATGGCGCGCTGTGTATTATTATTCCATGGAAAGTTCAATTGATACATGTGATAGTTGATTGGTATATAAAGGCTTAGTGAAAGTAGATGGACCATCTAACATTGAACCTATGACCCATTAGTGTATATTAGCCCAAAGTGTCTTAATGGTTTAATACCGACCGGTCCAACAAACTCGTGCATGTACGGTTCGGATGAGACGGATTTATGGGTTGACGGTTGTTGAAAAATTGGATTTCAGCGGTTATTGTTGGTCGGTTTCGGATAAGTGATTTGAACCCAGAAAAAACCGAATCCGACCGCCTAATATCTTAGTTTTGATGTGTTGCTGTATGTATTGGACTGGGCTGGCCCAATAAATTATCATTATCCATTCATTCAGCTAGGGTTTCTCTTTATATTTGTCTTTCATTTTCTCATTTTTCTCAACACAAACAAACAAAGTCACAAACACAGCCGCCACCGCTCTCTTCTCTTCATCAACCTTACGACGTCGTAGTCTTCATGATTCTCAAACAAACACCACCGGTCATGTAAGTTTCATTCTCTCTTCTTTGTTCTATTGTTTTATCTTTCAATCTCTAACATAAATATAAACTTTTTACAAACATTTTTTATGGAAATACTTTGATAGATTGTGTTTGTTTTTTTTACCTAACATTATTTTCGGCTTCTCTTTGTTGTGTTTCTCATTCACTCAATCTCTAAAAAACCTAATTTTTTTCACAGTTATCTGAAGGAAATAAGTTTGATACATTGTTTGTTTTTAACCTAACTTTATTGTCTGCTTCTTGTTTATTTTCTGGTTGTGTTTGTACGCTTGAGTGAAATGTTGATAAACTTTAACTCATAAACTATTGTTTCTTCTTGTTTGTTCATAATGTATCATTGTTCTCTTCACATGAAGAAAACTATATGTTTGATGTGTTTGCTGTATTATGTTGTGACTGCAATGAATTAGAATGTTTTGAGAACATTTGATTAAGTACTAAATCTATATTCCATTGTCTTTTTCATATTAGAAGATGGAACAGGGAGAAGGTAGCTCGCAGGGGGAAGGTAGCTCGCAGGGAGAAGGCAACTTACTTGGAGTTGAGAATGAAAGCTTACATGGAGTTAGGATTTCTAGCTTGCAAGGAGTGACACAAGCTATTCAAGTTACATACATAATATATGCAATACTGTAATTTTCTATCTGTGTGTATGCTTAGTTTGTGGGAGATATGAAGTCTCATTTAAAAAGATTTTCATATCTGTTTTTAGATCTGTGTGTATGTCAAGTGGTTGTGTAAATATAATGGTTGCTTGTTATGTGATAAGTGTCTATGTTTATATCTGTGATTTTTTTTAATTTATCATTATATTTTCAGTGATGGAGCAACCTATTTCCCTTTCTCCACAAACACAACCAGCTGTTGCTAGTGCTGACCTCCCTCCTCTTCCCACTGGTAGAAGTAGGAAACTTAATGCAAGCGGAACTAGGAAAACATCTTCTGTTTGGGCTGAATTTAACATTTTATCTGATGAGTCTGAACCAATAGCGGCATGTAAACATTGTCACAAGAAATACCGATGCGACCCTAAAATACATGGAACTTCTAACATGCTAGCTCACTCAAACATATGTTACAAAAACCCTGCCCTTTTGTTGAAATACCCAAATCAAACAAACCTTGTTAGTGTTGATGGGGGTTTTTTAGTTCCAACCAGTCAAAGGTTTAATGCTGCAGCATGTAGGAAGGCCATTAACACCTTTGTTGTCCTTGATGAACAACCCTTTAGAGTGGTTGAGGGTGAGGGTTTTAAGCGACTATGTAAACAATTGCAACCACAAATGGCTATCCCTTCAAGGAGGACTGTTGCTAGGGACTGTTTTCAACTTTACCTAGATGAAAAGTCACGACTCAAAGCCCTTTTAAAATCTGATTGTACTAGGGTTGCACTAACCACAGACTGCTGGACTTCCATCCAAAACCTTAGTTATATGGCCACCACTGCACACTTCATTGACAACACATGGAACTACCAAAAAAAATTATTAGTTTCAGTTTAGTTCCAAATCACAAGGGGGGAACCATTGGTAGGAAAGTCGAGGAGGTTTTGAAGGAATGGGGGCTAAGGAAGGTGTCAACAATCACCCTTGACAATGCAACTTGTAATGATGTGGCTGTGTCTTATTTGGAAAAAAGACTTAAGAACAAGAATGCTCTAATGGGTGAAGGGGATTTTTTACATATGAGGTGTGTTGCCCATATCTTAAACTTGGTAGTGAGAGATGGACAAAAAGACCATGAGTTGGCTATTGAGAGTATTCGTGATGCTGTTAGGTTTGTGAGGTCTTCTCCACAAAGATTGTAACGCCCTGAATTTAATTAATTATTTAATTGAATTATTAAGGATTTATTCATTGGAATTAGTCGAAGTCGGAATTTATTGGTATTATTCTAAAGGCGTAATTGGATTAATATGTTGATTTGAGCAGTTAAGTTTATGGTCAGATTAATTAGTCGGAGAAATACAATTCTTGAGTCGGTATATTTAGGTTATGGATCGATGGTAGATGTGGAATATTGTTGGAAAATAATATTCGGTTATGTTGTGTGGCTATTTATTTACGTGTATTATTCGGATTAATTGAGTAATTAAAGAGATGTTATGAATTGGGCCTAAGTGGAAAGAATATAACACAATGGATGGGTTATGGGTTAAGCCCATTAGTGAGAATGATAGTAAGAGTTAGGGTTTTAGAGATTAAACCTCATAACTCATTTTGTGGAGAAAGAAGAGAAAGAAGAGAAAGAAGGGGAGAAAGAAGAGAAAGCTATGGCATGAAGAGGAAGAGCTCCATTGAAGGAAGTGAAGCTTTTGCTAAGGTAAGGGTGGGATTCTTACTCTCTAAGGGTTGGCATGATGATGGGTATGGTAGAGATTAGGTTTCATAATTGAAATCCATGATTGTGTGGCAATGTTGATGAATGTGGAATTGATAATGTTGTGTATGCTTTCTATTCTTCAATTTCATGAATTTAGAAAAGTTAGGGTTTATGAACAAGTGTATGAATTTATGATTTGAAATGTGTTTTAATTGATGTTTGATGATGTTATGATGTTAGAAGATCCATAATATGTGTTGTATTTGTGTTTATAACATGTATTCTATTGTTGTTCATGATGGTTGGTGTTTTCAGCTTGATTTGGGTTGAGTTTAGGGGTTTTGGGATGAAATTCGTATGTTGTTTTCTGAGATTTGGGATTTTCTGAAATCGCCAGTTTGCGCCGCAAACTATTGTTCGAGCCGCGAACTCCTTGGCAGAAACTTAGGAATATTTGATTCACTCAGTTCGTGCCGCGAACTTTGTTGGCGCCGCGAACCCTGTTTTACAGAACTTTTTCCAAACTTTGAAATGATGTAACTTTTGATCCGTAACTCCGTTTTATGCGCCGTTCGAAGCGTTAGAAAGCTAACGCAATGAACTATATCATGATGCAATAAAATGATTCACAGGATCTATTCTCATATTATTTTATTGGGATTAAGTGATGAACTATGTTGTGTTAACATGTGAAGTATGTTCTTTGCTATGAATCAATGTAACCATCATGCGGTATAACTTGATGTATGTTTTCCTTATGACGATACAATGTTATTGAAATGATAATATGTGCCTTCCTTATAATGAGATAATGAGATATGTGATGATATGCATAATTGATAAAGATGTTGTATGCTATATGTGATTAATTGTGCGTATTTGATATGTATGAGTCGACGATGATGCCATGTGATGAATTAAGAATATATATGTTTTTATTAGGAAGTTGAATATAACGTGTTATGTTGATTACTTGTGTAACACCCCATATTTTCATTATTTGATTTAAAATGGAATTAAATTATTTATTTGAAATTATTTGGCATTTGATTGGATTTAATTGAAGAATTATGGAAAAAGAGGTTATTGGGCTTGATGTGGTGTTAGTAAAGAGGGGGTGCTATGCTAGTAGGCCTTTTACTAAATTAAAATCTATTTTTCATAAAAATAAGGAATTGAGGAAAAAAGGAAAATAGATGTGGAAGAGGAGCAGAAGAGTAGAAGTGCTGATACGTGAAAGAGGAACAGAAGAGGAAGAGGGCTAATCAAGATCCTTGGCTAAGGTAAGGGGGGACTCTTCCGGTTAATATCTTTTATCGTATTATAGATAATAGGACTGATTTAGATGCATTGTTTGTGTCAATTGGTTATATGATGGATTGGGGTTTTGGGATGATTTTGAGGGGAATTGTATGATTTGATGAATTGTATGATTATATGATTGTTATGATGATTAAATGATCCTCTTTGTGTGTTATATTTGTGTTATAACATGTATGTGGCTGATATGGTGGTATTTGAGGTTCATGACATAACTTGGTTTGGTTTTTGGGGATTTTGGGGTAAATCCCGTAATGCTGTAAAATGCGATGAAAGCTCTGACTTTTGCCAGTTCGCGCCGCGAAGGTAGGTGCGCGCCGCGAAGGCGTAGTGATTTCCTCGTTCCGCTCCGCGAACATTTGTGTGCGTCGCGAAGGCGTGTTTTCTATTCGTTACGCGCTGCGGACTGGGTGTGGCGCCGCGTGCTGTAGCGATAGTTGTTTTCTTGAAAAATGTAAAGATGTGTAACTTTCAAACCGTAAGTCCGTTTTAGACGCCGTTTTGGACGTTGTTCCTTAAATTGAATGCTCTACCATATGAAATAAATAAAATAACAATAACTTGATTTTATTTTGAAAAGTATTGTTTTCTCCAAATGTGGTTTATTCTGGTTTTGCATAGTTGATGAGGTGCAATGATTGTTGTTTGCATAATTGAATATGTGCAAGGATGTGTGCTGTGATAATGTGGTTGCTTCTGCTTGTTATGCAAACGGATGTTGTTCATGGTAAATATGGTTATGATGTGTTTTGATGAACGATGATGTAAATGCTCTGTTGTTGTTGGGTTGATTTGTTGTGCTTGGTACACGATGGTGAGAGGTGCTATTGTTGTTGCACTGTGTGGTGATTTATGCGTACAAACACATTAATGAATGATTTACCTGCTATGATGTTGTGGTTTTAATTGGTGTTTTTTATACATATATTGTTGGTGCAAAATATGTATTTTATTATGGTTGAGAAATAGCATAATTGTGTGTGGCTATTGATTATTGTGTTGGTTGATGATTATGACATTTGGATGGTTTATGTGGATGATGAGCATGTTATGGTTGATACATGCATTTCATAATCATTATATGGCTGATCCTTGACGATGGTGGATCAGTGGTAGCTAATTCCCATTGTGTGGAATTAGTGAGTGGGTGTTGCCGTATCCTTGACGATGATGGATCGGTGAGTTGGGTTATCCCAGATTTTGGTACCACATGCATATAGTTGCATTTGCATTAGGCTACTTGGGTTATTATAACATGAATGGAAGATTGTCCAATGTTATAATATGTGATGATTGTGTAATGGTTATGATTTGTTTGGATGAATTATGGTGTTGTCTCTTGGTAATGTATTCTATTTGTTGTTGTGTGTTGATGAGTACTTCCTGACAATCTGAATATAATGAAATTGGATGAATAATGTGACGATGATGTGTTATTGTTTATGATTCGATAACATTTGTTAATTGTGAATGAGACTCACCCTTACTGTTGATAATTTCAGATTGAGGATAGCGGCTTTTGGCTCGGTGAGGATTAGCTCATGAGTCAGTTTGTTTAGTATAGCGTCGGTGTCATGCTCTGATATTGTAACACTGAGGGAACGCTAGCTTAGATTTGATGATGATACTCTATTTTGTTGTTATTGGAGTAATTTTGTGAGATATTGCATAGATGATGTTATGCTTATCTGTTGATTAATGTTTCGCTGTATAGAAACATGATTTTGTTAAATGGATGATTTGCCCCTAAGTGAAGCATGACAATTGATTTATGATAATTTGTTTTAAATTGAATTGTGGCACCCTTGTTTTCATGTTTTACTCTGAATTATTTTATTAATTTCCGCGGGGTTTAGAAGGGTGTTACAACTTGAATTAAGGAATATGAAGAATTTGTTGATGTTTGTTGTTGTTGTGCAATAAAATGAATTGTTGTTGTTGTAATATGATGAATCGTTGATGTTTGTTATAATATGATGAATTTGTGGTTGTTGTTAACATGATGAAGTTGTTGTCGTTGTCGCTAGTATGTGGAAATTGTTGTCGTTGTCGTAGACCCCATGGTCAATGTTGATAAGTTGTATTGTGATGTATTTTGAGGTGAATTATTGTTGTATGATGATGCAACCTAGTGACGTGATTGAGAAGTGATGCATTCTTATGAATGATGATGATTTTGTTGTTGTTGAATTTCGACATTATATTGATAATGTTCGATGGTGATTTAGATGATGTTGTGACGTATTAATTATGTGTGTTGTGTTTGTGTGGATGTTACATTTATTGAGTCACATCCATTGCACAAAGAGACGGTGACCTTGATGGCAAAAAGCGACGGTGGCCTTGATGGCAAATAGCGACGGTGTGCCCAATGGCAAACTTTGAGACGGTGGGAGTTTTACTCCAAATGGTACCACATGCATTTGCATAAGTCGAGTCACATGTGAATTGCATTTGAGTCTTATTTGATTATGTTTGTGGTGATGTGTTGACTTGATGATGAGATGTTTATCATGATGTGTTGGAATCTTACTTGTGAATTGCATATATTGTCATGGTTGAAATGTTGACATTGTTGCCATTTCATAAGTTGATTATGTTATTTGAATTGTCGAGACGGTGATATGTTGTTGTGACGTGATGTTAGTATAATTGTGAATTTGAATATGTTGTCTTAACTGATTAATGATATTGTTGCCGTTTTGAAAGTTGTATTATATTGATAAATTATTTTGCGGTGAAACTTGTTGTAGATGTTATGTGATGCGAAGTGGTGAAATTATGTATTTGTTACCCTAGGATTTCGACTTGCTAATAATGGTAAGTGGTCTCTGAAACAGATGAGATTATTAAAGAATCTAAGGAAAAGCAGTCTGATTAAATGATTTTTGTTTAGTCAAGACTACCGTTCGACTACCAATAGATCATCATTGCCAAGGTTCGACTAGAATTAGTTAATGTACCATGCATGTTCGACTAGAATAAACAGAAAACTTAGGTGTTTCTGTTTAAGTATAGCTCTGAAGTCGGAGGGCATCAGAAGTCAAAAGAAGTAGTTTTCGAGCAGTTTTCACAAGACGCGTGGAAGCCTCACAGTTGAAGATATTGCATGTCGAAGACACGTGTTGGCTGATAATCAGTCGACCGTTAGTAGTAGTTATTGTATTTTTACTATTTAAGCAAGTTCTATAAGAATAGTTTGGGGGTTCGCATTTTCTACAAAACACAAGTAAACTCAAATCTCTGTGCAAAATGAGTGACGAGTGCAACTTTGGAATGTACGTATGCGTACCAGTTTAATTTATGCAATCATTTTACGTTATGCATTACTTTCAGTGTACATTTAGTGCTTTTTATCGCTTTCATCTACTTTAAAGCCTTTAATTTCAGTATTTACTTTTACTTTGAAGTCATTGCTGCATTTAATACAAACCAGATACACGTAATAAACAAATTAAAGCAATTAGTCCTGGAGTATTCTAGTTGATTCCGCAAAAGTAACCTTTAAAAAGGAAACTAGCGCTTGTTTACCACATTTCTGGGTAAACAAATTGGCACACCCGGTGGGACTGGTCAATTGCTGTTTGTTTTATATTTGTTAGTGCAATAGTTATGTATGATTCTAAGAAGTGGTCGAAAATTAACTAACATGTCTGAAGTTAATACAAATGATTCTGACCTTTCTGGAAATCAAGGAGTTGTTCTAACCAGAACAACATCACAGAATGCCGCAAATTCGTCCCCAGTTAGAACAAATACTGGTGGATCGACGGCAGCAACATTGGTATCGTCACCAATGAATGTACGGTCACCGTTTAACCCATTACGACCGCCATTTCAAGGAATGATACCTCCACCAGGTTTTAACCCTCAGTTTGGAATGCCCACTTCTATGATGCAAGGTTTACACACGAATCCTTCATCGTATTCTGACAATAAGATGGCAACAAGCACATCAAACTTAGGGGGTCGACCTATGGGCATAGGTTATATTAACCAGACATTGCCATCTCTGAGTACTACGTCAATGTTGTCAATCCGACAACAAATAGATGAAAGCAACCATGAAATGGTAAATGCCCTTTGATCAGTGGTTTTTACACATGTTTTTACTGTTAATTTTAGTTGTCTTTGAAGTATTTTATTTTATGTTTTATTTCATTATTCCGCATTTTATGCTTTAGTTGTGTGTTTAAGTGTTTGCAGACTCAGATGAATGAAGTGGAGAAAATCAGTGCGAAACGTGAAGAAACTAATGAAAAAGCACATTGCCTGGCCAAACGCGTCTCCACACGCGTGTGAAGCCTGTAAAAGTACATCCTGCTGCTCAAACGCGTCCCCAGACGCGTGTGGAAGTGAAATATTGAAGTATGCTGAGCAAACGCGTGCCCAGACGCGTCCCAGGCCACCAAACGCGTGCCCAGACGCGTCCCAGACTACCAGACGCGTGCCCACACGCGTCCCAGCAGCCAGAATTGCAAAGGAAATTGTCCCTCTGCCCAAACGCGTCCCAGGACGCGTGTCATGTGAGCCAGACGCGTTCCCACACGCTTGTGAACGTGATTTTTGGGCCTGTTTTGCTGAAAAGCCCAGAATGACAGTAATAAAAGAAGGAGATTGCGTTTGGACAAGGGGTTGGACAGTTTTGGGTGCGAAAATACATTGGAGAAGCTGGAGAATTCAGATTCTAAGCAAGGAATGAAGATTTCCATGAGCATTCGCGATTGAAGATCTGATTCCCTTTGTTTGTCTGTAATGTCTACAATTCAAACTATGATTTTTCTTATTGTTATGAGTAGCTAAACCCCCCATTGCTAGGGGGGTGACCCTGATTCCGATTGTGATGAATTTATTCAATTGATGCAATAACTATTTTACTTTTCATATTTGTTAATTTGTTCTTTATCTGTTAATAATGCTTTATCCGTCGGAAAAACGGATTCTGAATATGAATGAATAGTGTAGCTGGACGACATATTATTTGTGGACATGATTAAGAACATATAATATCTATATCACCTAGGACTAGGGATATCATATTGTAACCGGAAATTCTTGCTATTGGAATGCTTGATCATAACCGTAATTATCTATGGACATAGTAATTAGGTTGTGAGGTCAAAGATCTTTTCACTAAGGCCTTAGGATTAGATACTCTAAAGAACCGGTAATTAACTATGAAAAGAATGTTGTTGCATTGAGACAGGAAATTCGTTGCATGAAGAATCATTCACCGTCCCTAGCAATCTACTCATCTCTGTTCATCGTTCGATTATTCTGTATATTTACTTTATTTGCAAAACCAACCAAAACCCCTTTTGAACTTTTGTTTAATTGAAATACTGATAAAACTCTGTATCGTCAAGCAGTTCTTGAGATTCGACATTCGGGGAATTTTCCCTTTATTACTACAGAGGCAAAATAGTACACTTGCTATTTTACCGATCAAGTTTTTGGCGCCGTTGCCGGGGACTGCCAAAGATTATAGAGTTCTAGATTTATTTCAATTAGAATTTTGTTGCTCTGCGACTAAAATTTTATTTTCTGCACTATTTATTTTTCCTAATTCTCACATTTATCTAATCTGTGTATGCGAGGTAAGGCCTCAGCTGAATTTCTTTTTGACGCAGAAATTGAAAGAACTTTGCACGCAAGGCGTAGACAAGCTCGGTTGGCTAATCTGGAACCTGAAGAGGAAATTGTGTCAGTTCATTCCGATTCAGAGTTTGAAAGTGAAGAAGAAACCATGGGTGAAAATCCTCCTCCTCCTGAGAGGCTCCTTAGGGACTACGGTGTTGCAAACAACCCGGGAGGAAGACTCACAATTGTCAACCAACTGGTAAATGCGGCAAATTTTCAATTGCATCCGAGCACAATAAATCAGCTGGAAAGAAAACCTTTCACCGGAAAGGTTAATGAAGATGCAAACAAGCACCTACAGAGATTTCTGACCATGAGCACCACTTTAAAAACTGAAGGGCATACAGAAGAAGCGAAGAAGCTGAGAATGTTCCCGTTCACATTAGCCGAAGAAGCAGAAGAGTGGTTCTATTCTCTTCCAGCAGGCAGTATCACATCATGGGAAGAGATGGAGAAGGCTTTCTTGAATGAGTATTTCCCCGCCTCGGTATTTATAAGAAAGAGGTATGATATTTTGAACTTCAAGCAGAAGGAGGGTGAGCCATTAGGAGATGCTTACAAAAGATTCAAAAGAATTCTAGTAGCATGTCCCACTCATAATATGGACAAGACTGAACAGATGCAAGTATTTGTCAATGGGCTCAGAATGAAAACAAAGCAGTTGATTGATACAGCAGCTGGAGGCTCAACAAATTTCACAACAGCCTCCGGCATCACAAAATTCATTGAAGCAATAGCTGCAAATGAGCATTTGGAGCTGTATGATAGGTGTGCTAGCAAACCAGAAGGAATCAGTGATCTCAAGCTGGAAACCTCAAAAATCTGAGTTGAAGATGCAATAGCTGCAGAGGTAGAAAAGAGATTAAAGGCTATGAATATAGGTACTTAACAGGTCGCTCAAGTGCAACAAGCTCAACATGTAATCTGTGAAATTTGCAATGGTCCTCATCAAACTGTTTGTTGTGTTGCGACTCCCAAGCAAATTGAAGAAATCAAATTCTTGAGGCAAAATAATCCTTATTCTAACACCTATAATCCTGGGTGGAAGAATCATCCCAACTTCGCATGGAAAGATCAACAACAACAACAAGGCCCTCAGAAGGCGGAGTGGGAAGTAGCTATCGAGAGATTGGCTGGACAATGCTCTCAGTTTCAAGAAGAGACAAGAAACAACCATAGGAACACCACAACTTCAATCAAAAATCTAGAAGTTCAAGTGGGTCAAATAGCACAGCACCTCACTCTACGGCACAAGGTAACTTTCCGAGTTCAACTGTGAAAAATACGAAAGACCAAGAGAAGATTATTGCAGTTTCAACAAGGAGCAAAAGAGTGGCTGAATCTGAAAAAGAAAAAGAGGAAATAGATGACCCTATGGTAATAGAGGTGGATTTGGAAATAAGAGAGAATCCGAAAGAACCAGAAGTTGTGATACCACTGGTTAAACCAGTTGAAGAAAAAAATAAGAAAGATGCTGAACCGGTGATCAAACTACCTTTCCCCTCCAGAGTGACAAAGAAAAATTCAAAAGAGAAGGACTTTAAGAAGTTTACTGCATTGTTCAAAAGGATAGAGGTGAATTTACCCTTCTTCGAAGCACTTGAGTACATGCCATTGTATAAGAAATTTCTGAAGGAGGTAATGACAAAGAAGAGATCAGTGGAAGGAGAATCAAAAATTGCAACTGAGAAGTGTGGAATAATCTCGTCAGCAAGAAAGATCCCAATAAAGAGGAAAGACCCTGGAGCGGTGGCGATACCATGCACTATCAATAATATAACATTTAAAAAGGTACTCCTCGATTCTGGTTCTAGTGTGAGTTTAATGCCTCTGTCTATTTTCAAAAAGCTTGAATTGGAAAAGATTAGTGAGAGTAAGACACAGTTAAGGTTTGCTGATCACACCATTAAGAAATCATATGGGGTAGCTGAAGATGTACTCGTGGAAGTTGATAAGTTTGTATTCCCTGTTGACTTCCACATCATGGACATTTCGGAAGACGAAGAAACTCCTATCCTTCTTGGGAGGCCGTTTTTGTCGACAGGCCGCTGCAACCTCGACATTGAAAAAGGGACACTAACACTGAGATCTTTTGATGAAGAAGTAACCTTGAAGATGTTAGGAGTTAGGAAACATAGGGCGGTTGTAAATGATCAAACTTCTAGAGGTATGGCGGAAAGTGAGGAAAAAGACAAAAGGCCTGAACAACTCCAAGAAAAAATTTCAAGCATAGCCTCTCGGGTGGAAACAACTCATGGAGCTATTAAAAGTCCTAAAAAGGATAAGAAGGTCAAGAAGAAAGTGGGAAGTGAATTGAAAGGAAAAGTTGTCCATGCCTTTCATCTTCATGAGTTTCTGGTTGCGGAGGTGAAAAGCAACCAGGTGTGGAATAGAAAATACCCTCCATAATAACGGGTAATGGACTGTCGAGCCATGCGACGTTAAACGAAGCGCTTCGTGGGAGGCAACCCACAGTTTTAATAATTAATTTCTCTGTTTGTTTGTTTTATTTTCAGGAAATAAAAGGGGCATTTCAAGTGAAAGCTGTCGCGGGCGAAAAATCGTATCCTTTTTCGGGATGAGACACCTGACGCCTTCTTTGGGCTCGAGTGCTCATAAAAAATGATTTTTCTTTTGTTCCGACCAAACTTTTTATTATTTCCAAAGGAGGAAAAGGAAAAAAGCTGCAATAACCTAAAAGTGGGGGGAGAGATCTTTGGGTAAGAGGGTTGGTTATACGAAGGGAAGGTATTAGCACCCAACGTATCTATAGTACTCTATAGGTTTCTTTTCTATGTTTTTCATTCCATGTTATTGAGAGGTTTTTGTGAAATAGGTGGGACCTAAGGTGTTTGTTTGATTATGCTCGCAAAGATCATCGCAATCTTCTGCATACATATCCCTTAGAGGGAATCAGAGCATCTGTAGCTCGGGGTCTACGGGTGCTAAGGTTTGAATGGTTTGAGGGAGAAGTTTTGCTCGCCAAGGATACGACCTTGTGCCTACGTATTCTCAAAGGGATGTTGAGAAAGTCAGAGCAATCGTAGTTCCCACTTATGCTAGTGGAAGCAAAGGAAAAGAGACAAATGTCATCTCAATGTTCGATGTATCTAATCTATATCATCACATACATCTGTTTGTTTTTTGTTTGAAATCTTTTCATTATAAGCCCTGGGCTGTGCCACTTATGGTGCTTAGAATGATAAAGATGCTTTTTAGCCAGCCTTGTGGCAAAAACTTTCAATGAAGTCAGCCTTGTGACAAAAAGTTTTGATTAATCAGCCAGCCTTGTGGCAAAAGTTTCAATGAAGTCAGCCTTGTGACAAAAACTTTGATTAATCAGCTAGTATGGTGGCAAAAAGGTTTGATTGATTAGCCAGCCTTGTGGCAAAAAAAGTTAAGTTGATTGATTGATTAATTGATTGTTTGTGATGATATAGAAGAGATACTCCTATCATAGAGATGATAAATGTCTAATTTCCTAGGGTATTTGTTTTGGATATTGGGGATGCTTATAAGAAGCCCGTGGGTCCTTGTACTAAGCCCAAGAGGAGGCCATGGGAGGGACAATCGAGGGTCCTTGCATTGTAAGCCCAAGAGGAGGCTATGGGAGGGTCACTCGTTTGTACAAAGCCCAAGGGGAGGCATGGTATAGTTGGTTTGAGCTCTTAGAGCGATTTCACCGGGAAACCATACTCTATGTCCTAACCTAAACTAGGGAGATTCTTTGCACGAAGCCCAATAGGAGGCTATGGGGAACCTAGTGTTGTACTAAGTTGAACAAACATATATAACACAATTACAAGTATGAACAAGTACGAACAAATATGAACAAGTACATGAACAAATATGAATAGTTATATGAACAGTTATATATGACAAAGTGTGTGTATATAATGGAGTTTATGAAGGAAATATACCTGTAAGCATAATCCATTTGTATACACAGGGGCTCGGGACTCATACTCGGGGAGAGGCCCACTTGAGTTTATTCAAAGCTAGGTAAACAGGTATTTACAAGGGGCTTGGGACTTATACCTACATGGAGGCCCATGTTTTATTTGCAAAACAAGGTTGATTGTTTTATTTACAGACGCGTCGTTTGAAAAAAACCGTTAGAAAGTTGTTTTGAAAGAAGTTTTCTGTTTGAAGAAAAAAAAACTGTACAAAGGCAAAAGTATGTACAAAAGGGACTTGGGACTTATACCTACATGGAGGCCCATGGTATATTGAAAAATTTTGTTTCTTTGGAGTTTTGTTGTTTTGAAAATGATTTGAAAACTGTTTGAAAAGATTTTATTTTGAAGAAGTTTTATTGTTTTGAAAAAACTGTACAAAAAGAAAAGAAATGGGACTTACACTCTCTAATATTCGAGAGGCCCCACTTCGTTTTGAAAATCAATTGATCAATTCAAAAAGATTCAATCAATAGTTTCTTTTGAAAAGAAAAATCAAAAAGAAATGGTTTATCGTTTTTGAAAAGAATTGCGATCGCTTGTTTTAAAACGATTTGAATTTGAAAGAAATCAACTTAATTAAGTTAAAACTTGTTTTAATGCTCAATTAAGTCCTAAGTGATTAGGGTTTGATCACAAAAAAATATTTACAAATGATTAGGTTAAAAATCAAATGAAAAATAATATTTAAAGTATTTAAAAACATTTAAAAACATGTCATTTTAAACCTAATTAAAAAATGTATTAAATAAATATTTTTTGATGATTTTTTTTGGTATTCATAAAATATGTATATTAAATAAGAGGTGTGCAAAAAATGAAGTGAAAATGAATTATTTTGATTGGTTAAATAATTAATTAAAGTTGTGTAAAAAATTGAAAAAAAACAAGTGATAAAAAAATGGTTTTGGTCCCTATGAGTGTTGAACTCGTGACCTTAAGGTTATTACTCAAAAGTTTAACCAACTGGACCACGCGCGTGGTCTGTTAATCATTTGCAACGAATTGATTATGTTTTGAATCAAGTTTCTAAATTCAATTTCAAAAATATGGCGCCAAGAACACAAACCCCATTTGAATTTGAATTTTCTTAAAACTGAACCAATTTGATCAAGTGAATAGCCTATCTTGCTCGAATTTTCATAAGGAACACGATGGTATCATTTAATTGCATTTATTTTCACTCTAAGATCATTGGTTTTCTGATGAACACGAAGAACCCTAATCTTATGATTCAATCTGAAAATGTGTATAATTGATGAATTGTGAAATTGATTGAGGGCTATTGATCAGTGATAGTGCAGAAACATGATAGCAACTCAATTTTTCATTTATGATGCATGTATGTATGAGTTTGAAGTTCATGAGCACTTACCTCAAAAATGGCAAAGTTGGAAATCGAATTTGAGCCTGGAGGTGTTACAGATGTTGTTGCTCAATCTGGACAGCTTCAATGGACCTTATAGAACATGTCTGGATGCTTGGAGTGAATTGAAAACCTCTTGATCACCTTGTGGTACCCGATCTGCAGTTTAGCTCAAGTGAGGATCAAGCTAGTTGATTTTGATGTTTCAGATCATGGATAATGGTTGGAACAGTTCATATGAAGTATATGGAGTGTGTTTGGATGATTAACTTGGACAGATATGGCTTGGTATGAGAATTGATATGTTAAGGCTCATTTTATGCAAACATGGTGGTTGAAGAGTGATTCTGAGATTTAGGTGTTTTTGGGGTGTGTGGATGGATTAAACACATCACATTTGATGTTTATGAGATGTTAGAACCCTCACCTTGGCCAGAACTTCAAAGGTTTAGAGGTTGAGAATTTTACCTCTTTGAAACTTAAGAAACTTGCATTCTAAGAAAGAAGAGAGAAAACCTATAATTGTGAGGTTTTGGTGTGATTTGAAGAGTGATTTGCACCTCTATTTATAGGCCATGAGTTCTGAATGCAGAGCTTGGCAAGTTGATCAAGAAGTGATGATTTGGCTTAAGAGATAAAATGGAATCTTTCACATTAAATGAAAAGGGTAAAGTAACTTAACCATGGTCATTCTTCAAGCTTCTTATCCTCTTCCATTCTGATCTTCTAATCAGAAAATATCTTCAATTATTGTCTTGATGCATCATTACTTGCATTATTTGGCAAAATGGTTCATAACTTAGTGAAAATGTCTTGAAATTTCAAGTGAAAATGACCACTAAATGCATAATTCAAAACCATAGCTATGCTCCATATTTTTTCATGCTCTTGGACATTTTGGAAAGCTCATATTACACCCTTCAAAACCCTAGTTGAAAGTTTCTTCAAGCCCCTTAAGGAAGTGGGTGAAAAAGATCCATGAACTTTGAAGAAAATGAGATCTTAAGTGAAATTTTCAAAAGATACCAACTTTGAAGCTCCATATCTCTTAAATGGTTGATCTTATGGAAAAAAATTATATGTGACAAAGTTGTTCATTGGATCAAAATCTACAACTTTCATGTTGGATGTTTTTTTCAGTTTGTAGGTGAAATTTTGAGAAATTCCCTTCCAAAGTTTGGAAAAAACCATTGAAAAACACAGAAAACTTTCTAAGTATGAAAGTCAAACTTTTGACTTTTTGATTCTTGAATGATTTTCTTGATTTTTCTTGATCAAATGACTTCATATATCATATATTGATGATTCAAAACTTCAAAAGTCATGGTTGACCAAAATTCCCCAAAAGTCAATGGTGATCTTGTACAGTTGACTTTTTCAGACGAATCACGTTTCTGGAGATTTCAAATGAACCAAGCTATCCTCACCAAATGAATGGTATGAATGGATCATATTGAGGCATTAGAGGATATTGAGCCATGATTTGAGTTGTGGCACCATGTCCTAATTAAAAAGGCAGTTGTTCAGTGAATTAGGTCAAAAACCCTAATTGTCGACCTGATGAAATTGATGACTGTGGATCTTGAATTGAGATGTAATTTCCATTGGATGTTGTCATAGGGATTATTTGAAGATGATTGAAACCTTTGATTGACTTCCTGGGGATTTTTAGGGTTTCCCAAATGTGATCCCTGATTTTAGTCCCTAATAGTTCAAAAAACCCTAATCTGATGATTTGAAATTTCATTGTTGATCAGTCCCTGTGTTGGAGATGTTCTGAGCCAATGGATTAAGTCAAAATGATTCACTTGGGGTCTTGAGGACATTTCCCAAGTCATTAGGTCAAATCCTGAGCAAAAGTCAGGGGTGTGCTATCTTTAGTCAAAACCCTAATCTGGTCGATTCAAAGCCTCTGAGCTTGTTGAAATGAATCTCTGAGGACCAAATGTTGATTGTTGATGAAGATGATTCATTTGAGATGAAGGGGGAACAAAACCCTAATTGATTGTTACTTGTACTGATGAGTGATTTCCTGATCAAATCCTGCTGAGTCACAAGTAGCAAACACAAGCTATGCAATTTGTTAGAGATGCAAATGATGCATATGCAAATGATATGAGGTGGTATCTTAGGTCAAAAATTGGGGTATGATAGATGCCCCTATTTAAGTTTCTTCAACCTGAGACATGAAGATTGAAAATCTTCGTTTTGATAGGGTGGAAGAGACTTAAATATCAGAAGACGCGAATTTTGGACCTAAGATACCAAAATTGCGAATGATGCAAGGATATCTTTACCGAGGGGATATCAAGGACTGACTCCGCTGGGGAAAAGAGATCGGGAAGGATGTCTCAATCCGTTTTAGGAAGAGAACCCGTTTTTTTCTTTTTGGGAAAGCAAGTGTATGCTTCACCGGAGAATGATAGCTTTGTAAGAAAAGCTTACCTATCGACATTATCGACTATCAGCATGGGGATAGACTTGTTTAATAATGAGAAGGTGAAAGGTATGAAACTATATTACCGACTATCAGCATGGTGATAGACTTGACATGGTAAAAAGAGTTTCAAAGGTTCGGTTAATATTACCGACTATCAGCCTTGTGATAGACATGTTTAATAATATAACCAGAACAAAAAGTTTACCGACTACCAGCCTCGTGATAGTGGTTCTGAAGACATGATCAATTATCAGCCGAGTGATAAAATGATTCTGGAGACTTTGCTAGGGAAATTACTGGTTATTCAGCCTTGTGAACAGTAATAAGGCCCTGATTGTCAAATGGTCTTCATGATTGATTTCCTTGAGGGGAAAAAGCTTTTGAAAGAGACATAAGCTGCTCAGATGGTGAGGCTATTGCTTATTGTCTATTTTTCACGACTCTATTTGGGGAATCGGAACTTGAATCTTTGGTAAAGACAAGGTTCTATCCATGAATGAATTGGAAAGAAACAGTCAAACAAGACTTTGTACCCAATGAGGAATGAACTCAACTGGGGATTTTCTCTTTTGTTTTGAGAGGAGAAGACTGAAGCAACCTTTTTCCACGAGGAATGATCTCAGTGGGGAACTGGAGAAAGAAGATGTTCTTTCTGCTTTTGGGTGACAACCTACTGGAGAGATGACATGCCCATACCTGTTTCTTTTTTTCTTTTTTGCTTTTTCTCTTTTTTTGGGATAGATATATCCTGAACAAGTGATTTTAGGCAGACATTTGAAAAATGCAATGATGCATAAATGATGCAAATATGTATGAATGATGAATGTCATGAATGTCGCTTGCATGCTAACAATACTGACAGACAAAGAAGTATACTGGAGAGGGACCGACGTTGTAATACAACCAGATACTTGGCAAATGTTCTTCAACACGGTGTAGATAACACAGGTGATGAATGGTATTGCATGCTTTCAACTTCTCTGGGGAAGACTGGCATCTTTTCTTATTGAGATGGAAGAACTTCTTCACTGGAGATGGAAAATCTTCGTTACTGGGGATAAAAGACCTTCTTCACTGGGGATAGAAGAGCTTTTCCTATCATAATCTTTGATTCATCCTATGGAGATAGCTGTTGATGTTCCTTCTGTTGTTCACAGCTCAAAGGAAAGTTTCGCTTTTATTTTGAAAAAGGAAAGTAAATTCATTTAAAACTTTTTTCTTTTTTTTTTCAAAAGTGAATAACACAATTAAAGCGTCATTTTGAAAGCTAAAAGAAATTAGAGATTGTAAACAAATGGGCACAAGGCTCAAATTTATTTAATAGGATGGAAATCAGCTAAAGGCGTGATTCCATGGAGTATTTACAAAAGTTGGAAATGGTAATTATGTGGAAAAGGCTACATTGAAAGCAATAACCACTATTCCCCCTAACAACTTTGAGTTCCAACTGTGCTTGTCGCTTCAGATTGGCGATGATTTGATTGAAGATCCTTTGATGAAAAAAAGACTCCTCAGGTGACGAAGTATGGACTGATGCAGTTACTTTGTCATAAATCCCTAATTTTTGCCTAGATTGCCCTTTCAGGTTTTCAATCTACCAGGATGAATTTTTTCTGTTTATTGTCTCTAATTTTTGCCTGGACCGCCCTTTCGGGTTTTCAGTCCACCGAGACGCTCATTTTTGCCTAAGTTGCCCTTTGCGGGTTTTCGACTTACCGAGCTGTTCTTTTGTTCTTTTTTAGACAAAGTATTTCTTGACTGCATCAGCATTCACAGGATGTGGGAGTTCATCACCATCCATGGTTACAAGAGTCATGGCGCCGCCAGAAAATGTTCTTTTGACAACATACGGGCCTTCGTAATTAGGAGACCATTTGCCCCTAGAATCTGGTTGAAAAGACAAGATCTTTTTAAGCACGAGGTCGCCTTCTTGAAATTCACGAGGTCGAACCTTTTTGTTGAAGGCTTGTTTCATCCTTGCTTGGTATAACTGTCCATGGCATAGAGCAGTCATACGTTTTTCTTCGATTAAGTTCAACTGATCGTATCTGCTTTGACACCATTCAGCCTCTGATAACTTAGTCTCCATGAGGACTCTCATTGATGGGATTTCAACTTCTACGGGGAGCACAGCTTCCATGCCGTATACTAGAGAAAAGGGAGTTGCCCCTGTTGAAGTACGCACTGAAGTACGGTATCCATGTAAAGCAAATGGCAGCATTTCATGCCAGTCTTTGTAAGTAACGACCATTTTCTGGAAGATCTTCTTAATGTTCTTGTTAGCGGCTTCAACAGCGCCGTTCATTTTTGGTCTGTAAGGAGAAGAGTTATGATGCTCAATCTTGAATTCCTCACATAATTCTTTCATCATTTTATTGTTCAAGTTTGAACCATTGTCAGTAATAATCTTGCTGGGAACACCATATCGGCAAATGATGTTATTCTTGATAAACCTTACAACCACTTGTCTTGTAACATTGGTATAAGATGCTGCTTCGACCCATTTGGTGAAGTAATCAATTGCTACCAAGATGAAACGATGACCGTTTGAAGCTTTTGGTTCGATCATTCCAATCATGTCGATACCCCACATGGAGAAAGGCCATGGAGATGAGAGAACGTTGAGTAGAGTCGGTGGCACATGGATCTTATCTGCGTAGATCTGGCACTTGTGATATCTCTTCACGTGTTTGTAACAGTCTGATTCCATTGTCAACCAATAGTATCCTGCTCTTAAGATCTTCTTGGACATTGCATGCCCATTTGAATGAGTTCCAAAGGACCCTTCATGCACTTCATGCATTATCATGTCTGCTTCGTGTCTATCCACGCATCTGAGCAAAACCATGTCGAAATTTCTTTTGTATAGCACATCTCCGTTCAGGAAGAAACTGCCAGAAATCCTCCTTAGAGTTTTCTTATCTTTGTTTGATGCCCCAAGCGGGTACTCTTGAGTTTGGAGGAAGCGTTTGATGTCGTGGAACCACGGTTTATCATCGATGACTGCTTCAGTTGCAAACACATAGGCGGGCCTTTCAAGGCGCGTAATTCTGACTGTAGGCATATCGTTCCAATGATTGACTTTGAACATGGAAGATAGAGTAGCCAAGGCGTCTGCCATTCGATTCTGATCTCGAGGTATATGATGCAATTCAACCTTGTTGAAGAAAGTCAACAGACGTCTTGCATAATCTTTGTAAGGAATCAAGCCAGGGTGGTAAGTTTCCCACTTGTCTTTGATTTGGTTGATCACAAGGGCTGAATCTCCATATATGTCTAGGATCTTGATCCTTAAGTCAATGGCTTCTTCGAGACCCATGATACAAGCTTCATATTCTGCGATGTTGTTGGTACAATCAAATAGCAATCTGGCAGAGAACGGGATATGAGTACCCTTGGGAGTGATGATGATTGCCCCAATTCCATTGCCAAAAGCGTTTACTGCTCCATAAAAAATTCGGCCCCATCTTGATCCAGGATCAGGACCTTCTTCAGGTAACGGTTCGTCACAATCTTTCATCTTCAAGTATAAGACATCTTCATCAGGAAAGTCAAACTTGAGAGATTGATATTCATTAATTGGTTGATGTGCCAAATGATCGGCGAGAATGCTTCCTTTGACCGCTTTTTGGGCACGGTATTCAATGTCATATTCAGATAACAACATTTGCCATCGGGCAATCCTTCCTGTTAAGGCAGGCTTTTCAAAGACATACTTGATCGGATCCATTTTGGAGATTAACCAAGTAGTATTTTTGATCATGTATTGGCGGAGACGTTTTGAAGCCCAAGCCAAAGCACAACATGTTTTTTCGAGCATGGAGTAACGAGACTCACAATCTGTGAATTTCTTACTCAGGTAATAGATGGCATGCTCCTTCTTACCGGTTTCATCTTGTTGTCCAAGCATACAACCCATGGATTCTTCCAACACAGTAAGGTACATGATTAGTGGTCTTCCTTCAACTGGAGGAATCAATATTGGTGGTTCTAACAGGTATTCCTTGATACTGTCGAACGCTTTCTGGCAATCTTCAGTCCATACAACCCCTTGATCTTTGCGGAGAAGCTTGAAAATTGGCCCACAAGTAGCAGTCATTTGAGAGATAAATCTGGAGATATAGTTTAATCGTCCGAGAAATCCTCTTACTTGCTTTTCAGTTTTTGGTGCAGGCATCTCTTGAATAGCTCTGACTTTGTCGGGATCTACTTCGCTACCTCTTTGGCTGACAATGAAACCCAAGAGTTTTCCAGACCTAACCCCAAAAGTACATTTGTTAGGATTCAAGCGAAGCTGATATTTCCTTAGTCGTTGAAACAACTTCAAAAGGTATTCAATATGTTCTTCTTCTGTGCTGGACTTAGCTATCATGTCGTTCACATAAACTTCAATTTCTTTATGCATCATGTCATGAAAGAGAGTAGTCATTGCCCTTTGGTAAGTTGCGCCTGCATTCTTTAATCCAAACGGCATCACTTTGTAGCAAAAGGTACCCCATGGGGTGATGAAAGATGTCTTCTCCATGTCTTCGGGAGCCATCTTGATCTGATTATAACCGGAGAACCCGTCCATGAAGGAAAAGACGTTGAACTTAGCGGTGTTATCAACCAGCATGTCAATATGAGGTAATGGAAAGTCATCTTTTGGACTGGCCTTGTTCAAGTCACGGTAGTCAACACACATTCTGACTTTGCCATCTTTCTTCGGAACTGGCACAATGTTGGCCAACCATTGAGGATACTCAGAGGTGACTAAAAAACCTGCGTCGAGTTGTTTTTGAACTTCCACTTTGATCTTGTTAGCCATATCAGGGTGAGTCCTTCGCAATTTCTGCTTAACTGGCGGACATTCTGGCCTCAATGGCAAGTAATGCTGAACAATATTGGTATCCAACCCAGGCATGTCTTGGTAGGACCAGGCAAACACGTCAACATATTCTTTGAGAAGGTCTGTCAACTTACTCTTGATATCAGCATCAAGCAGCGATCCAATGGTCACTTCTTTTTTGTCTTCTTCAGAACCCAAGTTGATCTTTTCTAAAGGCTCTTTGTGAGGCAGAATGGCTCTTTCCTCGTGCTTAAGTAATCGAGAGATCTCGTCCGGGATCTCCTCTTCTTCCTCTTCTTCGGCTTCGAACACAGGAAACTCAAAGTTGGGAGAGGGCATAGGGTTATTGCATTCAATGGGTTTATCAATAGTAAATCTGCACATATGATTTATATTTATTTCAGAAAATTTATGAATGCAAGAGTGTATGCAGATTTTTTTTGAAAAGTTTTTTTTTTTTTGGTTTTTTAGGATTACCATTTCCAGAAAAAAGCAAAAATAAAACATATAATGTAGGGAATTCAAAATGACGCTTTATTTATGATTCATTTTTGAAACAAAGCCCTAAACACAAACTCATTTGTCTTGGGCAGGACAAAGAGGGAAACTTTTAAAACAAAGCCCTATACACAAAGTTATTTGGGCGGAACATTTAAAAGCAAAGCCCTATAAAACATCTCTCTGCTTTGGGCAAGGCAGGAGGTCAAAATAACAGCGAGGTGATTACTTTGAGCGGCGAACAACATTCGGAACGTCGACAGCTTTCCAGTAGCAACGAACTCCTCTGTGTATTATGTATTCAGGAATATTCTCCTTAGAATTATCTTCAGTATTGACATTGACCGCTGGTCGAGCAGGATTTGAAGGTCCTGGTTTGTCACTCTTGTTCTTTGTAGAGTTGAAACGGTCTTCTTCTACTTCTTGAAGAGCATATGATGAGTCACAATCTTCAGAATTTTCAGGATGTATTTCCCAGTCTTCAGGATGAAGAGACTCATTGTCAGCGACACTTTCTGAGTCAGTTGCGGGACCATCTTCCCCTTCATCTTCAAAAATGGCATTTATGTGATAATAACCATCTTCAGGATTATGAACCTTGGCAGATGCATTGAAGTTGAAATTTTCAGTAATTTCAGGCTGCTGTGAAAATTGAGAGCATTTATAAGTCTCTTCTGGTTGACTATTATATTCAAAGGGATCTCCCCATCCAGTTGGTTGGATGTCCTCAATCGCAATCTTTGAACTTTCAGGTGCAGTATATTTCACCATGTAATCAAATTTTCCACTTGGTTGTCCCAAGGTGTCCCAAACCTCTGTAGGAACAGGCTCAATTTCATTGCCTTTGGATTTCTCTGACGGAGGATATGGTTCTTCCTGAGATATGTACCCCGAGTCATTGAGATAACATTTCCACTCTTCTTCATCATCGGAGAGACTTTCTTCGATGCATTCTTCGATAAGGACATTAACCTCTTGAGGAATTGGGTTAAGGAACCCTCCACTATGGAACGTTTCTTTGATCGGACGAAGGGTTTCATCCTTCTTGGTGCAGTTTGAGAACGTTGGTGAACATCCGAGACCTGTTCTGGTTTCATTTTTGGTAGGGATCACAACTTGCCCCCAGCCAGTGGTAGTTCCATCTTTCACTACTTTTACTGCCTCTTTGTAAGAAGAGATTGACGCTTTCTTTTTGGAAGATTCGTCTTCTAAAGAGAGACCTTGGAACTGAGTTCCTTCCACATCATCAGCACTGATAAAAGAGAAATTGGATAAATGGCTCACCATCAAGGCTTGTTCCCCACTTATCGTTACCAATTTTCCATTTGTTACAAATTTTAACTTTTGATGGAGCGTAGAAGTCACTGCCCCTGCTTCATGAATCCATGGTCGTCCCAACAGACAGCTATAAGCGGCTTGAATGTCCATGACCTGGAAGGTGATTTGAAATGTATGTGGACCAATTGTCATGGGAAGGTTGACTTCGCCAATAAAAGATTTCCGCGATCCATCAAATGCTTTGACAACTACACCACTGAACTTCATAGGCATTCCTTGGTAAGACAAGCGAGCAAGAGTCGTCTTTGGCATCACATTCAAGGAAGATCCGGTGTCTACCAACACATTGGACAAAGAGTCTGACTGACAGTTCATAGAAATGTGCAAAGCAAGATTGTGATTTTTACCCTCCTCGGGGAGTTCTTCATCACAGAAGCTTAAATTGTTGCAAGCTGTTATGTTAGCTATTATCCCATCAAAATGGTCAACAGTCACATCATAATCTACAAAAGCTTGATCTAAGACTCTCATCAGGGCTTCTCTATGGGCTTCTGAATTCAACAGCAATGAAAGTATTGAGATCTTTGAAGGAGTCTGCATAAGCTGATCCACAATCTTGTATTCACTTCTTTTGATAAGCTTCAAAATTTCGTCAAAGTCAGGATTGACATTGGTTCCACTAGATTGACCAACATCAGCGTTTGTATTACTGACAGGAGTTTCCACAGGATTCCCCACTGGTGTATTGACAGGATTTTGCCCGGTTGCAGGAGCAACAGGCTGCTTTGAAGGTAGTGGAGTATACACACGTCCACTTCTTGTTACGCGACTCACATCAGCAATATTCACGATAGATGAAAGAGTAGGTAAAAGGACTTCTTGTCCATTCTTTATCATTGTAGCATTGTAGTTGTATGGAACTGCCTTGTCAGAGTCATAAGGAACAGGTCCAGGTAGACAAATGATCAAAGGAGCAACATGAACCCTTGGCTTGTTGTAAGTAACTTCTATGCGCTCAGGCATGTTGAAATGAGGAACGATGACGTTAACTTTAGGCATTTCCGAGTTGATATCTGAGACTAAAAGCTCATGCGGATAACATCCTATCATGTTAACTTCATCTTCATTCCTATTTCTGTAGATCTGAATAGTACCATTATCCAATAGAACTTGGAGATCTCTTCTCACAATCGAACATCCGTGAGGATCTACACAACATATGCTACAGGAACCATAGTGATGCTGGCGAAAATTCTGCCCTTGACAGAGAGTAGCGTGCATTTGTACCAAATCTGCTCTTGAGAAATTGATATTATAGACTCGATATGGACCAGGACATCCGTACACCATGTTTACAACATGCCCTCCATGGTTGGGCAGCGGATTTGCTTGCACATTTGGATTCAAATTTCTGAAAGAGAGAAGATTAGATCTAACCAACCTCTGAACTTCATATTTCAAAGCTATGCAATGCTCAAGATCATGGCCAGGTGCTCCTTGATGATAAGGGCATGAGACCTCAGCTTTGTACCACCATGGAAGTTTTTCAGGTACTGGTGGTGGTGCTTTAGTTTGAACAAGACCTCTTTCAATCAAAGCAGGGTACAATTCTTTGTAGGTCATTGGAATCGGATCAAACTGTGGAGCTCTTTGTACTCGATTCTGATTATTGTTCAACTGCTGAGCCTGTTGTCGAGGTTGTTGTTGTTGAAACTGCGGAGTAAATCCCGGATTCGGTGCTGTGTTAACGGCTGGCGCGATAGTAGCAACCTGTTGTTGACGATTGACGTTTCCTCTTGGCTTTCATTGGGACACCATGTCAACACTTTGTTCTTTCTTCTTTTGGAAACCATTTCCGAACTTTTTGGTTCCGCTTGAAGATCCACCTTCTTTAGTTAGACGCCCGGTTCGGACTCCTTCTTCTAGACGCATCCCCATGTTTACCATTTCGGTGAAATCACTTGGAGCACTAGCAATCATGCGTTCATAATAAAACGGACTGAGAGTATTCAAGAAGATCTTTGTCATCTCTTTCTCTTTTAACGGTGGATTAATCTGAGCAGCAGTTTCTCTCCATCGTTGGGCATATTCTTTGAAAGCTTCATGGTCCTTCTGAGCCATGGATCGGAGTTGATCTCTGTCTGGAGCCATATCCGAGTTATACTTGTATTGTCGGACAAAGGCCTCACCTAGGTCATTGAAAGTCCGAATATTGGTGCTATCCAATCCTGTGTACCACTTCAGTGCGGCACCAGTCAAACTGTATTGAAAGTAATGGATGAGTGTGGACCTCCGATTTTTAATTCCGGGCCATACCTCTGTTCTGTAGAGATACGTGAACTGACTCTTTTTTATCGCTTAATGCTTTCGCATTTTTGAAAATTCACAGAGTCGCCACCGACCTTTTATTTTATCCAATTAAGGAAAGGTTTATAAAAGAAACAGAAAAAAGACCTTTAAGAAATTCTGGGTAAGGGGGTAGGTTTACAAAGGGAAGGTGTTAGCACCCTTTGTATCCATGGTTATCCATGGGCTCTTAAGTTTGCTTAGCTCACTTGTTTTTCGATTACTTTTCAATTGCTCTGAAATTGCTCATATGTGGTTTCAAATACCTTTGTAATTTGAATTTTGTAATGATCCGTGTGTGGATGTATACAAAATGCTTGTTTATCTTTCGAAAGATGTTTTGAAAAGAACGTTAACTTTGTAATAACCCGTGTTTGGATGTATACAAAGTATTGTCTTTTGGGAAGTTTTGAAAAAACAACAGTGTATGAGAATTTTGTTTGTTTTGATTTGAGCAAGCAAACTAGGAGATCTACCCTGAGTTGTAAGGTCTTTATCCTATTTCCTTTAAAAATCTATCCTTTCACCGGATATAAACGCAAGGTTCGATTTTGTACTCAAAATAGTAGAATTTTGACTTTGATTTTGAAAAGAATGAGAAGGGATTTACCTTAAGAGGTGCAAGTGTGATTGTGATTGGATTCAGATATTTTATCTTTGAAGTTAGTGATCTAACGGTTCAATTTTATCTTTGACATACACGCAGTCTATATTTGCTGGAAAGTAAAATGCGGAAATGTAAAGTGCGGAAAGTAAATCTACGCTATTACATCGATTGTGCAGGAAACGTAAACTAGCCTATTTACATGAATTTGACATCCTATACATTTATCTAGGAATTTAAATTGCAAGGAAAATAAAAAGCCTGTTTTTGGATTTTTTATGATTGATTTTAATTATAATTAATGCATGATTAATTAAATTAAAATGAAGAAAAAAGATGAAAATAGATTTAAACCTAAAAATTAAGTTTAAAATATGTACAAAATATTTGTCAATTAATTTTAAAACAAAACTAATTTTTTTGGAATTTTTGGAATTGATTTAAGTTAATTAAAACATAATTATGTAAATAATTATACAAATAAGTAAAACTTAAAAAGAAAATTATTCAAAATATGTACAAAATTAGTTTATAATATATAAACAATATTTTATATAAAGAACAAATTTTTTTATGATTTTTTGATTGGTTAGAATAATTAAAAAGCAAATATATAAATATATACTAATTAATTATGCAAAATATTAAAATTTTGAAGAAAAATAAAATATTTTTATTTCAGAAAATAATATATTATTTTAGAAGTCTAAAAATATTTTTTGTGTATTTTTTGGATTTTTAAAACTATTTTTAATTAATTTAACAAAGAAATTAAAATAAAATAGAAAATAAAATAGAAAATAAAAGGATACTGATCCTGTGTGGTTTGATTGAGGGAGTATGATGTGCACGCGTGATCTGGAGCGTTGGATGACTCATTAAATGAAATCAAGTGGTCCAGAAATTGAGGCTCATGGGACACGTTGCACCTGCAAAGCACAGAATTAGAGGAAAATTTAAAAAGGTACGCGCGCTGCTGAACCAATGAGGGGGAGACACCTCATCGTCTTCAACCTTCTGCCAGGGTTTTTTACAGCGCTTTTATGAAACATGCGCTGTAATTGATGAACCTCAAACCTGCAAAATAGCGAATAGGGGTAAACGTGCAGAGAAATTTGGCGCGATGGTACCATTCAATTCGTTTGATCCATACGAACCTAATGGTGCTATTTAGAACTTGTAATTTGGCCTAATTTTGAAAGCCCTAATTTTGAAGCTATGAACCCTAAAATGGTAGTTTCGTTTATACGTGTCCAAACTTCAATTAAGTTTCCAGAAATGATCTACACTTCAAACCAAACTTAATAGTATGTCTACATCTTGTTAAACATGTGTGAATAACCAGATACGAATTGATTTTAGTTTGAACAAATTTGGACCTGTATAGCTCGATTCAGTGAGCTTCAAGGCTTGTAACTGATTGGGATAGTTTCAGTGATGTTCAAGGAAGGTGTATGAATGCTTAGTTTGTATTGAAATGGACTGAAATTACAAATTCGAATTTGAGTTTTCTCTGAATTTTTTTCAAGTGATTACAAGTGTTATGAGCTTATGTATGCTTCTGAACTCGCCTCCTCTTTGTTACTGAACTATGATAGCTTATTTATAAGCATTGAGTGCTTACAATTGAAGCTAAGAAGTGTCTTTAGTTGCCTTTGTTGAAACTTTGGTTTTTTAATATTAAAAACCTTGAATTCTTGACCAAGTCATCTTGCCTTCAATGCACCTGCCTTGCTCTTCAATTCTCTGCAGAAAGGTAGAGATTCCTTGGGTGAGTCATGCTTGATTTGTAAGCTAACCATTATCCATGCATTTTCCTTTTAATTTTAATCTTAAAGTAAGATAAAATCATGCCAAAAATGGATAAAAAAAGGTGTGGGCTTAGTCTTGGTCGTGGGAGGCCCATAACATCATGGAAATGATGTTTGAATGCTGAAAACTTGGCCCCATTTGGAAAAAATACATTTTTGAGCAATGTTGATTTCATGTATTTTCCCAAAATTTAGCCAACTTCAACAAGGTGTAAATCCTTCAATTTTTGTTATATGAAGGAGATCTTGCACTTTTTGGAAACCTCAAAGAGTCCTCTAACCAATGCCTTTGGTCTCATGTCAAAATGATTTTTGATGCTCCTTGTGTGTCCTTTTGAAAAAAGTGTCTTTTTGTTGACTTTGAAAATGACCTGTAATGTCTTTGGTCATATTTTTCAAATGGTGAATCCAATGACCATGGTATCAATGGCATTTGAAAGATAATTGAATTTCCTTCAAGATGAGCTTTGGTTTGAATTTTTTGGATGAAGGATGAGAGAGTTATGATCAGTCAAAGTTGAGTTGACTTTTAAGGCAAAAACCCTAATTTTGAATCTTAGGGTTTTGTTGATTTTTGATCTTTTCTTGATGAATTATGATCATCCAATGATCAAATGATGAATCCTTTGACAAAATATGGACTTTGACAAAAAATTTCATTTTTGACTGTCTGTTGACTTTTTTGGTCAAACGGGTCGTCTGTTGACTGTTTGAGCTGCTGACGGTGCGTCTGAGTGAATTGAAGTTTGAAAATTTGTATGATGGTACTTTGAGATATATGGATGTGTATGAAATCCATTTGAGCTCTCAAAAACTTGTTGCTCCTGTAAAAACAAGAAAAACCCTAGTCAGGGACTGTTTATGTAGGAGACAGTTAAGCGTACCTGATTTTTGTGCAGTGTTAAGTCTCTGCTAATCGCGTGATATTCAGAATACTTCTAGAACAAAAATCTTGGAATTTTGAATTGTGAAAGATTGATTTGATTGATGGTACAAAACACTGAGAATTGTACTGCCAGCAGTTTGGCTGTCAACTGACTGTTCAGATATTGACGTAGCAGTTAGAGTGAAAAATCAACAGTCAAAGTTAATTTTCTTTTTTGTTGTTTTTGTTTTTGTTTTATGTGAAAAATGAAAGTTTATTTACATGACTTGTTAAAAAAACACAGACATAATAAATAACTAATATTTACGGTATGCGGGCAAAATTACCGATAATAACCCTGAAAATCATTTAATGCACAGAAATAGGAATATTTGACTGGCAGAAAACACACAAAATATTATCTTAGTAATTAAGCAATATTATGACAAGTAATACAACATTTAATACTGACAGTACAAATATTACATACTATATTGAACAGTACGACGAATAAACGGTACATTTAAGAAATAAGAATCACGGCAGACTTCAGGAATGACGGTTAATGACCCATGCTATGAACAATAACATGTAGATGATCGGGAGTGCAACCATTGCAGGTCCACACTCTTCAGGACTATGCAGGCAGAAGAAAGTCATGATCACCGTAGCAATGGTGATGACTGTAAGAGACAGTGTCTCTATCCACTTTGCCATTCTTGTCAGGGAAGAAGAGAAAATAGATATGAGGTAGGAATTTGAAAGGTGAGTTGGAATTTGATGTGAGATTTTATGGAAGAAAATGAGAGGTATTTATAGAATGGAAAGAAGGATAGAGACGTTGGGGAATGATGTGATTCCGTACAAAAGGAAAATTTGAGTGGAAGTAAGATTTGAAAGAAAGTGGATGATAGGGTTGGGAAAGAGAGATTTGATTTTTGAAAAAGAGATTTGAAAAGATTTTTGAAAATAATGGAATATAGTACAAAAACTAGTGGGAAACAAAAGATAATAATAATCTACTTGTTACCAGTACAGTCTGAGTTTCCTGATTCTGCGCCTGCAAAAAGATTTAACTCTGTACCAATTGTGTCAGTACCATTTATCTGTAAATAAATAAATAGCATGTGTGAAGTAATAAACAGTATTTGGCGTTTGCGTAAGAATAAATTCAACTGCAAGCCAAATTACCGTATAAGAAAAATTCTAAAAACTAAGTGTTTCATATGTTAGGATATTTGTTGAAATAATCCATAATTATATGAGACTCTTAATTTTCAGATTGGAGTTTTCTTGAAAAAAGATGTGGGCAAATTTTGGGGTATAACAATGAGCAACTGATGATTATCTGCATAAGTAGACATCTTTCTGGCATACATCACAAGATGGCTTTGTGGACAAGAACTACCTTTGTACTTCTCAAAGTCTGGGACCTTGAATTTAGCTGGTATTTGTACACTGGGAACCAAGCATAGCTCCTGGGCATTCTTTCCAAACAAATCTTTTCCACGGATAGCTTTGACTTCCAGCTGAATCTTGTTGAACTGTACTTGGAGATCTTTCACAAGATTACGCTGATTTGTGCTATCACCTTGATCATGATAAATCTCATTGCCATCATAAGGAACAGTGTGAACCATAGGGGTCGGAACTGTCATAGTGGGTTGAGAAAGTGCCATAGTGATTTGGGAAAAAGTTACCCTTGAATGTGGAATAAACGCCGAACCTTGTGTAGCAGGCGCTTCAGTTGTGGTTGTTTGAACCCCAGAAACATTATGGCGGAAACCTGCACCAAAGCTGAAAGGCGTGCCCCAACCTTCTGGCATGGAGAAAGATGGAATGCTGAATGCAACTGTAGAAACTGGAGTAGTGACTTCAGATGTTACTGTTGCTTGACTGTTAGGTGGCGGCGGCTGATTCTGTGCGGCCATTAAAGAGTCAACCAGAGTAGTGAGACTTTCCAATTTTTCTTGAAGGGTGGTCACTGTACCACGAAGCTCAATATTCTATTGTTCAGAGTGTTCCATTACTCTTCTTCTGCTTGAACGAGTATTGTATCTGTGATCTGATTGCGAGCGCGGTCGAGAAACTTTGAGACGCGACAGCTTGACGATCTATTGGAGAAAGATCCAAAAGATGAGACTCTATACAACAGACTCGATATGCAGAATGATGTATGCAAAAATAAATTTATGATTTTTCCAAACATTTTAAAGATTATTTCCTTGCAAATATTTGAACACAAACAATTCTTTTATTGAAATAATGGGAAATGTTACAACATTGGAGCGTAGCTCCTTACAGAAGCAAATGATACATGAAAATCTAAACAAATCCTAAGCATCTTCATCAGACGAAGAACCAAATGCATTATGCAACTTGAGCTTCATGATTTCTTTCCCATAGTAAGCTTTCAACTCGGCCTTTTCAGCCCTCAGCTTGTCAACAACATTCTTCCAATTGTCAGGCATCGGAGCGTTGCTTGTCGAGGCTTCAAGATTTTTCTTGTTTTCTTTGATGTACCTCCTGATTGCGGCGTCTTTCCTACGGATCTTCTCATCTTTACTCATGAGCCATCCATCTTGATAATAGAGAGTTTCTTCGTGATCTTTCACTCGTTTCTTCAACTTTCTGTTTTCCACATCAGTTCTTTGAAACTTTTCTTCCCAAGCGTCTTTTTCTAACCTCATCTTGGCTAAAGTCTCTTGGTATTCTTCTATAGTGGGAATGTCGGGCAATTGAGATACTGCAGGGAACATGGGTTCTTCATAATCATAAGGCATTTGAAACTCCTTTGCTCTTTTCTTTACCCAGCAGGTGTAGGCGTTTGTGGCAATGCAATTTCTTATCCCACCTTTTTCTTTTCTTCGGACGTCGTACCAAGCTTTCACCATTCTTGTCTTCAACCTCTGAGGATCCTCTCCTTCTTGGTAGAAGTAGCTTTCCACTGCAAGACCAACAGGTTTAGCTGAATTTGCATACCTGAGCTGTCGTCGGGCTAGGACTGGATTATAGTTAATTCCTCCTTGTGTACCAATGAGGGGTACGTTGGCGAACTCTCCACAACTATCAATGGTTTCTGTACCGCAGCGAGCCAAGGTATACCAATGAATATCATTATTAGTAGGAGACATAAGCCTTTGAGACCAACGCAAACCTTCTCGGTTTTCCGTGAAAGTAGGAGACTCAGGTAAGTGTGAAACAATCCATTTGTACAAAAGAGGCGCACAACATACAATGATTCCACCACCTTGGCGATTCCTATGATGGACAGAGAAATACATGTCACCAAGCAAAGTCGGAACATGATTTCCAATCAGAAAGATCTTTATGGCGTTGATATCAACAAAGTCGTTGATGTTGGGAAACAGAACCAACCCATAGATGAGCAAGGCTAGTACAGCTTCAAAAGCTATCATGCTACCAGTTTCAATGAAATCAAAGGCTTTCTTTATTAAAAACTGCGAAGTCAAACCCGGAAGGTTTCCTTTGGTAGTCCAATTACTTTCTACTTCAGATTTCTTCAAGTGGATGCTTGCTGCAATGACTGGTGACTTAGGAATGGCTTCCAAACCATTGAAAGGTATTTTGTCAGACACAGGAATACCCAAAAGATTGGCATATTCTTCCAAGGTTGGTACCAACTGATAGTCTGGAAAGGTGAAACACCGGTAGACGGGATCATAGAACTAAACCAGAGTTTTGAGAAGTCCTTCATCAACGTGAGTGTTCAAGATAGGCAAAAGCTTTCCATGGCTTTTCCTAAAATCGGAAGGATCTTGTACAAAAGATGCTAATTCTTTCAGTCTTTCCACATTAGGCTCTTTGAAACCGTATTTCTTGGTATGCCTTTTTACCCCTTCCATAACTTAATCCTATAATGTTTGCAAGGAAAATTTCTCTAAAATTTTTTGGAAAAAATCATGTTTTTTTTTTTATGGAAAAAGATGAGTTTTTTTAATGAATGTATGAATGCATGGATGCATGGATGCCACATATTCAAACATGGTAAAGGAAACATGGTAGTTCAAACATGGTAACGCAAACATGGTACTACATACATGGTAATACAGACATGGTAATACAAATATGGTACACACAGGTTCAAAGGTCCAGCGTCACGAGCATGAGGTCAGAGAACCAAACATGGGATAGTACTAGGGTTTATCACCTGCAAAACATGTTCTACTGATACGTCAGAGTCTACATTTTTCTTTCGGATATTACCGGCTTTCCACAATTAAACTCATGAGCCAGCAATATTCTCAAGAAAAACTCGTCTGAGTGTGGCTCTCTGCATGACAACTAATCCAAGTCTTCACCTGAATAGTTTCTGCACCACAACCTAATAAGGCCAGGATGGGTTGGGGTTCTACAGCCAACTCAGCTTCTACAGTTCAATGAAAGCAATAATGTCTTCGCAATTAAACTTGCTAAACATATACTACCAACAAGGAACCTCCACTGAGCGGAAGGATTCTCATGCTGACTTTTTAAGGACTGACTCCTTGTATGCCATACATGACTATACCCTCCACCTAATTCTTATGTGTACTTAATCCGGGTTAGGATTTGTCCATAATGTATCACTTGTAACAGAACCACACAAGTAACAGAACCAGAACCACACATGTAACAAAAATGAAATGAAAAATATAGAAAATAGAATTAACCCTTCCTTTGGAAACAATAAAAAGATGGTCCCCAATGAAGTCGCCATTTTTCTGTCGCGGGCGAAAAATCATATCCTTTTTCAGGATGAGACACCTGATGCCTTCTTTGGGCTCGAGTGCTCATAAAAAAATGATTTTTCTTTTGTTCCGACCAAACTTTTTATTATTTCCAAAGGAGGAAAAGGAAAAAAGCTACAATAACCTAAAAGTGGGGGGAGAGATCTTTGGGTAAGAGGGTTGGTTATACGAAGGGAAGGTATTAGCACCCAACGTATCTATAGTACTCTATAGGTTTCTTTTCTATGTTTTTCATTCCATGTTATTGAGAGGTTTTTGTGAAATAGGTGGGACCTAAGGTGTTTGTTTGATTATGCTCGCAAAGATCATCGCAATCTTCTGCATACATATCCCTTAGAGGGAATCAGAGCATCTGTAGCTCGGGGTCTACGGGTGCTAAGGTTTGAATGGTTTGAGGGAGAAGTTTTGCTCGCCAAGGATACGACCTTGTGCCTACGTATTCTCAAAGGGATGTTGAGAAAGTCAGAGCAATCGTAGTTCCCACTTATGCTAGTGGAAGCAAAGGAAAAGAGACAAATGTCATCTCAATGTTCGATGTATCTAATCTATATCATCACATACATCTGTTTGTTTTTTGTTTGAAATCTTTTCATTATAAGCCCTGGGCTGTGCCACTTATGGTGCTTAGAATGATAAAGATGCTTTTTAGCCAGCCTTGTGGCAAAAACTTTCAATGAAGTCAGCCTTGTGACAAAAAGTTTTGATTAATCAGCCAGCCTTGTGGCAAAAGTTTCAATGAAGTCAGCCTTGTGACAAAAACTTTGATTAATCAGCCAGTATGGTGGCAAAAAGGTTTGATTGATTAGCCAGCCTTGTGGCAAAAAAAGTTAAGTTGATTGATTGATTAATTGATTGTTTGTGATGATATAGAAGAGATACTCCTATCATAGAGATGATAAATGTCTAATCTCCTAGGGTATTTGTTTTGGATATTGGGGATGCTTATAAGAAGCCCGTGGGTCCTTGTACGAAGCCCAAAAGGAGGCTATCCGAGGGTCCTTGCATTGTAAGCCCTAAGAGGAGGCTATGGGAGGGACAATCGAGGGTCCTTGCATTGTAAGCCCAAGAGGAGGCTATGGGAGGGTCACTCGTTTGTACAAAGCCCAAGGGGAGGCATGGTATAGTTGGTTTGAGCTCTTAGAGCGATTTCACCGGGAAACCATACTCTATGTCCTAACCTAAACTAGGGAGATTCTTTGCACGAAGCCCAATAGGAGGCTATGGGGAACCTAGTGTTGTACTAAGTTGAACAAACATATATAACACAATTACAAGTATGAACAAGTACGAACAAATATGAACAAGTACATGAACAAATATGAACAGTTATATGAACAATTATATATGACAAAGTGTGTGTATATAATGGAGTTTATGAAGGAAATATACCTGTAAGCATAATCCATTTGTATACACAGGGGCTCGGGACTCATACTCGGGGAGAGGCCCACTTGAGTTTATTCAAAGCTAGGTAAACAGGTATTTACAAGGGGCTTGGGACTTATACCTACATGGAGGCCCATGTTTTATTTGCAAAACAAGGTTGATTGTTTTATTTACAGACGCGTCGTTTGAAAAAAACCGTTTGAAAGTTGTTTTGAAAGAAGTTTTCTGTTTGAAGAAAAAAAACTGTACAAAGGCAAAAGTATGTACAAAAGGTGCTTGGGACTTATACCTACATGGAGACCCATGGTATATTGAAAAATTTTGTTTCTTTGGAGTTTTGTTGTTTTGAAAATGATTTGAAAACTGTTTGAAAAGATTTTATTTTGAAGAAGTTTTATTGTTTTGAAAAAACTGTACAAAAAGAAAAGAAATGGGACTTACACTCTCTAATATTCGAGAGGCCCCACTTCGTTTTGAAAATCAATTGATCAATTCAAAAAGATTAAATCAATAGTTTCTTTTGAAAAGAAAAATCAAAAAGAAATGGTTTATCGTTTTTGAAAAGAATTGCGATCGCTTGTTTTAAAACGATTTGAATTTGAAAGAAATCAACTTAATTAAGTTAAAACGAGTTTTAATGCTCAATTAAGTCCTAAGTGATTAGGGTTTGATCACAAAAAATATTTACAAATGATTAGGTTAAAAATCAAATGAAAAATAATATTTAAAGTATTTAAAAACATTTAAAAACATGTCATTTTAAACCTAATTAAAAAATGTATTAAATAAATATTTTTTGATGATTTTTTTTGGTATTCATAAAATATGTATATTAAATAAGAGGTGTGCAAAAAATGAAGTGAAAATGAATTATTTTGATTGGTTAAATAATTAATTAAAGTTGTGTAAAAAATTGAAAAAAAACAAGTGATAAAAAAATGGTTTTGGTCCCTATGAGTGTTGAACTCGTGACCTTAAGGTTATTACTCAAAAGTTTAACCAACTGGACCACGCGCGTGGTCTGTTAATCATTTGCAACGAATTGATTATGTTTTGAATCAAGTTTATAAATTCAATTTCAAAAATATGGCGCCAAGAACACAAACCCCATTTGAATTTGAATTTTCTTAAAACTGAACCAATTTGATCAAGTGAATAGCCTATCTTGCTCGAATTTTCATAAGGAACACGATGGTATCATTTAATTGCATTTATTTTCACTCTAAGATCATTGGTTTTCTGATGAACACGAAGAACCCTAATCTTATGATTCAATCTGAAATTGTGTATAATTGATGAATTGTGAAATTGATTGAGGGCTATTGATCAATGATAGTGCAGAAACATGATAGCAACTCAATTTTTCATTTATGATGCATGTATGTATGAGTTTGAAGTTCATGAGCACTTACCTCAAAAATGGCAAAGCTGGAAATCGAATTTGAGCCTGGAGGTGTTACAGATGTTGTTGCTCAATCTGGACAGCTTCAATGGACCTTATAGAACATGTCTGGATGCTTGGAGTGAATTGAAAATCTCTTGATCACCTTGTGGTACCCGATCTGCAGTTTAGCTCAAGTGAGGATCAAGCTAGTTGATTTTGATGTTTCAGATCATGGATAATGGTTGGAACAGTTCATATGAAGTATATGGAGTGTGTTTGGATGATTAACTTGGACAAATATGGCTTGGTATGAGAATTGATATGTTAAGGCTCATTTTATGCAAACATGGTGGTTGAAGAGTGATTCTGAGATTTAGGTGTTTTTGGGGTGTGTGGATGGATTAAACACATCACATTTGATGTTTATGAGATGTTAGAACCCTCACCTTGGCCAGAACTTCAAAGGTTTAGAGGTTGAGAATTTTACCTCTTTGAAACTTAAGAAACTTGCATTCTAAGAAAGAAGAGAGAAAACCTATAATTGTGAGGTTTTGGTGTGATTTGAAGAGTGATTTGCACCTCTATTTATAGGCCATGAGTTCTGAATGCAGAGCTTGGCAAGTTGATCAAGAAGTGATGATTTGGCTTAAGAGATAAAATGGAATCTTTCACATTAAATGCAAATGGTTAAAGTAACTTAACCATGGTCATTCTTCAAGCTTCTTATCCTCTTCCATTCTGATCTTCAAATCAGAAAATATCTTCAATTATTGTCTTGATGCATCATTACTTGCATTATTTGGCAAAATGGTTCATAACTTAGTGAAAATGTCTTGAAATTTCAAGTGAAAATGATCACTAAATGCATAATTCAAAACCATAGCTATGCTCCATATTTTTTCATGCTCTTGGATATTTTGGAAAGCTCATATTACACCCTTCAAAACCATAGTTGAAAGTTTCTTCAAGCCCCTTAAGGAAGTGGGTGAAAAAGATCCATGAACTTTGAAGAAAATGAGATCTTAAGTGAAAATTTCAAAAGATACCAACTTTGAAGCTCCATATCTCTTAAATGGTTGATCTTATGGAAAAAAATTATATGTGACAAAGTTGTTCATTGGATCAAAATCTACAACTTTCATGTTGGAAGTTCTTTTCAGTTTGTAGGTGAAATTTTGAGAAATTCCCTTCCAAAGTTTGGAAAAAACCATTGAAAAACACTTAGAAAACTTTTTAAGTATGAAAGTCAAACTTTTCACTTTTTGATTCTTGAATGATTTTCTTGATTTTTCTTGATCAAATGACTTCATATATCATATATTGATGATTCAAAACTTCAAAAGTCATGGTTGACCAAAATTCCCCAAAAGTCAATGGTGATATTGTACAGTTGACTTTTTCAAACGAATCGCGTTTCTGGAGATTTCAAATGAACCAAGCTATCCTCACCAAATGAATGGTATGAATGGATCATATTGAGGCATTAGAGGATATTGAGCCATGATTTGAGTTGTGGCACCATGTCCTGATTAAAAAGGCAGTTGTTCAGTGAATTAGGTCAAAAACCCTAATTGTCGACCTGATGAAATTGATGACTGTGGATCTTGAATTGAGATGTAATTTCCATTGGATGTTGTCATAGGGATTATTTGAAGATGATTGAAACCTTTGATTGACTTCCTGGGGATTTTTAGGGTTTCCCAAATGTGATCCCTGATTTTAGTCCCTGATAGTTCAAAAAACCCTAATCTGATGATTTGAAATTTCATTGTTGATCAGTCCCTGTGTTGGAGATGTTCTGAGCCAATGGATTAAGTAAAAATGATGCACTTGGGGTCTTGAGGTTATTTCCCAAGTCATTAGGTCAAATCCTGAGCAAAAGTCAGGGGTGTGCTATCTTTAGTCAAAACCCTAATCTGGTCGATTCAAAGCCTCTGAGCTTGTTGAAATGAATCTCTGAGGACCAAATGTTGATTGTTGATGAAGATGATTCATTTGAGATGAAGGGGGAACAAAACCCTAATTGATTGTTACTTGTACTGATGAGTGATTTCCTGATCAAATCCTGCTGAGTCACAAGTAGCAAACACAAGCTATGCAATTTGTTAGAGATGCAAATGATGCATATGCAAATGATATGAGGTGGTATCTTAGGTCAAAAATTGGGGTATGACAAAAGCTATGGAGTGCATTACCCTCTGTGAGTCACCTCTCTCGAGCTTGTTCTAAAACATTGAGGTCAATGTTTGGTTCAAGTTTGGGGGAGGTTTTACTCTTTGCATTTTAATTTATATTGCTGGTATAATATGTGTAAGACCTACAAAATCATTCTCCCAAATTTTGACCGAAATTTTTAATTTTTGAAGAGTTTTGATCTTAAAGAGCGACCGGGAATAGTATATAGAGATGAAGGGAGGATTGTTTGAGGACAGGAAGTTCGGAATAATGTGGCAAGAATAAGTTTGTTTAAACACCCTTGGCTCCCTAAGAGAAATACGAGTCTAACGTGTAGATTTGCACCATAGTACTTGCCTCCTGAGAAGTACTCCTCGAGTAGTTTATTGATACAGTCTGGCATAATTCAGATTCACGTGCATGATGACTGGTTAGAAAAAGAAGATATAAAAAGTTGGCACCAAATGATGAAAAGGCGGTAAAAGGCAACCGGCTCGCTAAGTTGGGTAACCCTCACCCGGTTATTCAGCCCAAAGGAGGTTGATCCCCAAACGTCGTCCAAAAGGGCAATATATAACTGCAAAGTTTGAAAATATCATCGGTAATAAAAAGGTAGCAAATGCTGCTCGTTTGGTGCCAGAAAAAGAAAATAAAAAGCCTTGATCTGTCTCATGCATGTGATGATTATTATAAGAAATACAGTGCCTTAATGTGATTGTCCGAATGAAAGAGGAGAAAAATCGGAAAGAGACTTAAGTGCAAAGCATAGTTGGAGAGGTATCTAAAATGGGAGCTAAAGGTTTAAAGTGGTAGCAGAAACTCGTCGTGTCATGTGAATGCCGGACCAACAGTTTCTTGATCAATACAAACGGATATTTCACGTATGAACACCGGTGTGCTTTAAAGATCATTAATTATTGTAATTGTCGCTTGAGGTCAAGCAACGGTTTAAGTTTGGGGGAGTTTGATCAGTGGTTTTTACACATGTTTTTACTGTTATTTTTAGTTGTCTTTGAAGTATTTTATTTTATGTTTTATTTCATTATTCCGCATTTGATGCTTTAGTTGTGTGTTTAAGTGTTTGCAGACTCAGATGAATGAAGTGGAGAAAATCAGTGCGAAACGTGAAGAAACTAATGAAAAAGCACATTGCCTGGCCAAACGCGTCTCCACACGCGTGTGGAGCCTGTAAAAGTGCATCCTGCTGCTCAAACGCGTCCCCAGACGCGTGTGGAAGTGAAATATTTGAAGTCTGCTGAGCAAACGCGTGCCCAGACGCGTCCCAGGCCACCAAACGCGTGCCCAGACGCGTCCCAGACTACCAGACGCGTGCCCACACGCGTCCCAGCAGCCAGAATTGCAAAGGAAATTGTCCCTCTGCCCAAACGCGTCCCAGGACGCGTGTCATGTGAGCCAGACGCGTTCCCACACGCCTGTGAACGTGATTTTTGGGTCTGTTTTGCTGAAAAGCCCAGAATGACAGTAATAAAAGAAGGAGATTGCGTTTGGACAAGGGGTTGGACAGTTTTGGGTGCGAAAATACATTGGAGAAGCTGGAGAATTCAGATTCTAAGCAAGGAATGAAGATTTCCATGAGCATTCGCGATTGACGATCTGATTCCCTTTGTTTGTCTGTAATGTCTACAATTCAAACTATGATTTTTCTTATTGTTATGAGTAGCTAAACCCCCCATTGCTAGGGGGGTGACCCTGATTCCGATTGTGATGAATTTATTCAATTGATGCAATAACTATTTTACTTTTCATATTTGTTAATTTGTTCTTTATCTGTTAATAATGCTTTATCCGTCGGAAAAACGGATTCTGAATATGAATGAATAGTGTAGCTGGACGACATATTATTTGTGGACATGATTAAGAACATATAATATCTATATCACCTAAGACTTGGGATATCATATTGTAACCGGAAATTCTTGCTATTGGAATGCTTGATCATAACCGTAATTATCTATGGACATAGTAATTAGGTTGTGAGGTCAAAGATCTTTTCACTAAGGCCTTAGGATTAGATACTCTAAAGAACCGGTAATTAACTATGAAAAGAATGTTGTTGCATTGAGACAGGAAATTCGTTGCATGAAGAATCATTCACCGTCCCTAGCAATCTATTCATCTTTGTTCATCGTTCGATTATTCTGTATATTTACTTTATTTGCAAAACCAACCAAAACCCCTTTTGAACTTTTGTTTAATTGAAATACTGATAAAACTCTGTATCGTCAAGCAGTTCTTGAGATTCGACATTCGGGGAATTTTCCCTTTATTACTACAGAGGCAAAATATTACACTTTCTATTTTACCGATCAAGTTTTTGGCGCCGTTGCCGGGGACTGCCAAAGATTATAGAGTTCTAGATTTATTTCAATTAGAATTTTGTTGCTCTGCGACTAAAATTTTATTTTCTGCACTATTTATTTTTCCTAATTCTCACATTTATCTAATCTGTGTATGCGAGGTAAGGCCTCAGTTGAATTTCTTTTTGACGCAGAAATTGAAAGAACTTTGCACGCAAGGCGTAGACAAGCTCGGTTGGCTAATCTGGAACCTGAAGAGGAAATTGTGTCAGTTCATTCCGATTCAGAGTCTGAAAGTGAAGAAGAAACCATGGGTGAAAATCCTCCTCCTCCTGAGAGGCTCCTTGGTGACTACGGTGTTGCAAACAACCCGGGAGGAAGACTCACAATTGTCAACCAACCGGTAAATGCGGCAAATTTTCAATTGCATCAGAGCACAATAAATCAGCTGGAAAGAAAACCTTTCACCGGAAAGGTTAATGAAGATGCAAACAAGCACCTACAGATATTTCTGACCATGAGCACCACTTTAAAAATTGAAGGGCATACAGAAGAAGCGAAGAAGCTGAGAATGTTCCCGTTCACATTAGCCGAAGAAGCAGAAGAGTGGTTCTATTCTCTTCCAGCAGGAAGTATCACATCATGGGAAGAGATGGAGAAGGCTTTCTTGAATGAGTATTTCTCCGCCTCGGTATTTATAAGAAAGAGGTATGATATTTTGAACTTCAAGCAGAAGGAGGGTGAGCCATTAGGAGATGCTTACAAAAGATTCAAAAGAATTCTAGTAGCATGTCCCACTCATAATATGGACAAGACTGAACAGATGCAAGTATTTGTCAATGGGCTCAGAATGAAAACAAAGCAGTTGATTGATACAGCAGCTGGAGGCTCAACAAATTTCACAACAGCCTCCGGCATCACAAAAATCATTGAAGCAATAGCTGCAAATGAGCATTTGGAGCTGTATGATAGGTGTGCTAGCAAACCAGAAGGAATCATTGATCTCAAGCTGGAAACCTCAAAAATCCGAGTTGAAGATGCAATAGCTGCAGAGGTAGAAAAGAGATTAAAGGCTATGAATATAGGTACTCAACAGGTCGCTCAAGTGCAACAAGCTCAACATGTAATCTGTGAAATTTGCAATGGTCCTCATCAAACTGTTTGTTGTATTGCGACTCCCAAGCAAATTGAAGAAATCAAATTCTTGAGGCAAAATAATCCTTATTCTAACACCTATAATCCTGGGTGGAAGAATCATCCCAACTTCGCATGGAAAGATCAACAACAACAAGGCCCTCAGAAGGCGGAGTGGGAAGTAGCTATCGAGAGATTGGCTGGACAATGCTCTCAGTTTCAAGAAGAGACAAGAAACAACCATAGGAACACCACAGCTTCAATCAAAAATCTAGAAGTTCAAGTGGGTCAAATAGCACAGCACCTCACTCTACACGCACATGGTAACTTTCCGAGTTCAACTGTGAAAAATACGAAAGACCAAGAGAAGATTAATGCAGTTTCAACAAGGAGCAAAAGAGTGGCTGAATCTGAAAAAGAAAAAGAGGAAATAGATGACCCTATGGTAATAGAGGTGGATTTGGAAATAAGAGAGAATCCGAAAGAACCAGAAGTTGTGATACCACCGGTTAAACCAGTTGAAGAAAAAAATAAGAAAGATGTTGAACCGGTGATCAAACTACCTTTCCCCTCCAGAGTGATAAACAATACGAACGAAAGTTATGAAATATTGGCTAGACAAATGGCCAGAATAGCATATTTCTTTGGAGCACCCCCACAACCAAACCTTTTGACTCCACAAGGGTCGAATGTAAGAGTAGTTGAGAATACTAGAAATGGGGACCAAATTGAACAAGAAATCCCTAGAGTAGTTAGAACAAATACTGGTGGATCGACGGCAGCAACATTGGTATCGTCACCAATGAATGCACGATCACCGTTTAACCCACCGCCATTTCAAGGAATGATACCTCCACCGGGTTTTAACCCTCAGTTTGGAATGCCCACTTCTATGATGCAAGGTTTACACACGAATCCTTCATCGTATTCTGACAATATGATGGCAACAAGCACATCAAACTTAGGGGGTCGACCTATGGGCATAGGTTATATTAACCAGACATTGCCATCTCTGAGTACTACGTCAATGTTGTCAATCCGACAACAAATAGACGAAAGCAACCATGAAATGGTAAATGCCCTTACTCAACAAATGGGAACAGTTTTTACTCCCATGATAAACAATACGAACGAAAGTTATGAAATATTGGCTAGACAAATGGCCAGAATAGCAGATTTCTTTGGAGCACCCCCACAACCAAACCTTTTGACTCCACAAGGGTCGAATGTAAGAGTAGTTGAGAATACTAGAAATGGGGACCAAATTGAACAAGAAATCCCTAGAGTAGTACAAAGGCATCAAGATGCCGACCAGGTTCTTAGAAATATCTAGCAAGATGTCAATGTTGGACACAATAATATCTCTAATGTAGTCGAACAAATCTTAGTTCAGAATGGAATAAATGTAGGTTTGCATAGGCCTAATTTTGTTCCCCCATTGTCAGAGTATGTAAGGCAAACAGAATTGCCTAGGGGTTGGAAAATCCCAAAATTTACCAAATTTGCTGGTGAGACTGGCGAATCGACAGTCGAACATATTGCTAGGTTGCAGACAGAGGCTGGAGAATTAGCAAACAATGAGAATTTAAAAGTGAAATATTTCCCAAGTTCTTTAACAAAAAATGCCTTTACTTGGTTCACAACCTTACCTCCACAATCTGTATTTTCATGGAATCAGTTAGAACGATTGTTCCATGAACAGTTTTATATGGGACAGTCAAAGATTAGTTTGAAAAAGTTAGCTGGAGTTAGGCGAAAGGGTACGGAAACAGTCGATGACTACCTAAACCGTTTCAGGTTATTGAAAGCTAGATGCTTCACACAAATTCCTGAACATGAGTTAGTCGAAATGGCTGCAGGTGGGTTAGATTATTCCATAAGGAAAAAATTAGATACCCAACATTTAAGGGATATGGCACAACTGGCAGACAGGGTACGTCAAGTCGAAAGGCTAAAAGTTGAAAAAGCCAGAGTTAGTAAATATCATAAGAAAGAAAAGATAGCTTACGTTACTACAAATGAGGTCGATTCTGATAGTGATAGTGAATACGAGGAGGGAGAGGTTAATGTGGCTAAATTAAAGCCAGGACCACCATATATCTGTAAATTACTCAAGCCCTCAAAAGATAAAAATCCGATCGAAAGTAAAAATGAAAAATTTTCTAGTAAAACATATTCGTTTGATATAACAAAATGTGATGAGATATTTGATCTGTTGGTAACTGACGGGCAAATTATAGTCCCCCCAGGACTTAAAAATCCTCCTCTTGAACAAAAGAAAAAAAGAGGATTTTGTAAATTTCATAATTTCTTGGGTCATAAGACTTCTCAATGTGTCCTTTTTTGGGATTTGGTGCAGAAAGCTTTGAATGAAGGAAGGCTACAGTTTGGAGAAAAACCAAAGTCATCAATGCAAATTGATACTAACCCCTTGCAGGTCGAAGAGGCTCACTATACTGAGCTTGCTGATGTGATGATGGTCGAGACTACTGATGGTTTCAGCGAAAAGAAAGACTGTGCTACTGATGGCAAAGTCTTGAGCATGGTGTATCCTGAATCAAGAGAAAGCCTCCTGAAATTTCTTGAGAGGTGTCACAACAACAACTCTCAAGTTGGATTATGTCCAAGGTGTGATGCTGTTTTCAACGTTGATGCTGCAAACAAAGTGAGGTTCGACCCTCGTCGAGGCAAGAATCGTCAGTTCATGTATACAGGAGAAAACAGTGGTCGAAGGGATGGAGAATACAGGAAGATGTTTGAAAAGCCAAAGACTTTTCGTCCTAAGACGGATGTCCTTGAGGATAAGTGGGTGAAACCCATTAACTTCAGAGGAGGAAAACGTCCAGAATGGCAGATCCAAGGTGTTGGAGAAAATGCTGAAGGCTCCTGGACTGATAGTGGATCTAAGAGGAAAGATTACATATCTCCAAACTACAAAGGAAAGAATCCTATGACTCGAACGCAGTGGAGGCGTTATCAGATAAGCCATAAGAATGGGCAGGAAAGTTCGAAGATGATGCAAGCAGGTTTTTCTCATTATCAGCCAAAATCTTTTCAGAGGAAGTTGACTGAAGAACAAGCCAAAGTGGCAAATAAGAGATTGGCTGCAGGAATGTTCCTGGGAAAGAAACTCATCAAAGAACTGGTTGACGATGATGCTCCGACTCTCAATACAGGAAAAGAGCCTGAATATTCTCCACTGTCGGACGAAGAGGTCGACGACAACTTTGACATAGAGTCAGATGAGTTGTTAATCGACAGTGGAATTGTATCTGTACTTCCAGCAGAGTTCGACAGAATATCTGAGGTGTCTGAAAACGAAGATGATTTTCTTCTAGACGAAAATGTGGAAGAAACACCTGTTTGTTACTATGTAATGGGAAAAGGGGTAGTGGAAGAACAAAAGGCTGTGTTTGAGAGGCCAGGTCGAGGAATGATGTATCATTTGAAGCCTTTATTCATAAGGGAAAAAGTAGATGGTGGGGCTGCTGTGAACTTAATGCCCTATTCTTCGCTTCAGAAAGTGGGTAAGTCTGACAAAGATTTAAGGCCCCATAATATGGTGCTGTCTAACTATGAGGGCAAGACAAGTGGAATACTTGGAGTGATTCAGGTGAAATTGGCTGTTGGTTCGACGGTCAGGTCAACCATCTTTATGGTGATTGCATCCCAGGCAAATTTTAAACTGCTTCTGGGTCGAGAATGGATCCATGGCATAAGGGCAGTCCCATCTACTTTGCATCAGCGTGTGGCCATTTGGAGGCCAGATGGTATAGTAGAAAATGTTGAAGCTGACCAAAGCTATTACAAAACTGAGAGTGGTCGCAGGCATTTCGACCAGCATCTGGCAAATGTAGCTCCTTGCTACAAAGCAGAAGAGGTGTATTCTTCTGATGAAAGTGTATCTAAGTATCTGAACTTAGACCCAAATTATGGTTTCATTTGGAATAAGGAAGATCCCAATGAACCATTGAATCATGAAAGTCCTCAAGAGCAGGGGACAACAGTCAAAGATGATGACCACTGAGTCAGAATACTTGGCTCGGATAACGGCCTATTTGGCCGAAAATAAGAAAAAAAGGCTTTAGAAGCCGAACTGGAGAAAAACATGGCTATTGAGGCCATGATGGTAAAAAGTGAAAACAATCAAGAAGTTGACCACCAAGTCGAAAGATTTGATGGGATATACGATGACGAATCTCTAGGCTTCGAGATGGATCCGTTAGGATCAGTAAAAAGGATGCAGGCTCAAGATCCTCTTGAAGAAATTGACTTGGGTGATGGAGTCACTAAAAGACCTACTTATGTAAGTACAAAACTTACAAGTGATCTAAAGACCAAGTTGATTCGACTTTTGAAAGAATATAAACATTGTTTTGCATGGGATTACAATGAGGAAATATGGACTCAAAATGAATCCTTTAAAATGTGCTTTTGGTGTCCATGCAGGGGATTTCCTGGGCTTCGTAGTTCACAAAAAAGGTATTGAGATAAACCAGAACAAGGCGAAAGCAATCTTGGAGCTGAAGGCGCCAGAAACAAAGAAACAACTCCAGTCATTGTTGGGGAAGATTAATTTCTTGAGGAGATTTATCTCAAATCTAAGTGGCAAAACGAAGATCTTTTCACCACTTGTAAAGCTCAAGAATCAAGATCAATTCAAATGGGAGCAAGAACATCAACAGGCATTCGACCAAATAAAAGCTTATTTAACTAAGCCTCCTATTTTATTACCCCCTAATAGGACAAAAAGTATGAAGTTGTACATAGCTGCATCAAGTTCGACAATTGGGAGTATGTTAGCCCAAGAGGATGATAATGGCGTCGAAAGAGCTATATATTATCTAAGTCGAACATTAGTAGATGCTGAAACTAGGTATAATGATATTGAAAAATTATGTTTATGCTTGTACTTCTCATGTAATAAACTTAAGCAATATATAAAGCCTGTTGATGTGTATGTGTCCTCTCATTTTGATGTTATTAAGCATATGCTGTCTAAACCAATTTTGCATAGTCGAATTGGTAAATGGGCTCTAGCACTAACTGAATTCTCCTTAACATATGTTCCTTTAAAATCTATGAAAGGACAAATCGTGGCTGATTTTATAGTTGAACATGGGTTAGTTGAACTATCAGCAAATTTGGTCGATCAAACTAACTGGAAGTTATTTTTTGACGGTTCTAGTCATAAAAATGGATCAGGCATTGGAGTCCTGGTTATTTCTCCTGAAGGACTTCCAACCAAGTTTCACTATAAAATGAAGGATGTATGTTCTAATAATGAAGTCGAATATGAAGCTTTGATAATTGGTTTAAAAGCCCTAATAGACTTGCGGGCAAAGCGAGTTGAAATTCGTGGTGATTCTGAGCTTGTGATTCGACAAATCAAGAAAGAATATAAATGCATTAAAGAAAATCTAATAGTGTACTATGCAATAGTGGTACGCTTGTTAGAGAAATTTGAACATGTTGAGATCTTGCATGTACCAAGATCTGATAATTATATTGCTAATGAATTGGCACAGATTGCTTCTGGGTATAGAGTTTCTAAAGGTAAGTTAGAAGATATGGTTGATATCAAAGAGAAGGAAACTCATGCAGTGTTAGACGAATTGGAACAATTGTCGATGTCAAAACTTGGGGGGGGGGGTAGAAAACAAAGTTCAAAATGAAGATTTGCATGCCTTGGAAATTTTTGCCGTCGACAATATGACAGTTTCTGATTGGAGAAACCCATTGGTCCAGTACTTAAATAATCCAGTCGGAGGAACTGATCGAAAGATCAAATACAGAGCTCTAAGCTATGTGATATTGGGAAATGAATTATACAAGAAAACAGCTGAAGGTGTATTGTTAAAATGCTTAAGTGAAGCTGAAGCATATTTGGCCGTGTCAGAGGTTCATAGTGGCGTTTGTGGAGCTCATCAGTCAGGCCATAAAATGAAGTGGTTGTTGTTTAGACAAGGCTTATATTGGCCGACAATGCTGAAAGATTGTATTGAATATGCAAAAGGGTGCCAAGAGTGCCAAAAATTTTCAGGTATCCAACATGTTCCAGCTAGTGAGTTGCATTTTATTGTCAAACCTTGGCCTTTTAGAGGATGGGCTTTGGATTTAATAGGAGAAATCAAACCTGCATCGTCTAAACAACAAAGATTCATTTTAGTGGGAATAGATTATTTTACTAAATGGATAGAAGCAATTCCCCTGGTTAATGCTGATCAAGAAGCAGTGATTAGTTTTATACAAAAACCTATTATTTACAGATATGGGATTCCAGAAACTATCACCACTGATTAGGGATCAGTCTTTATTGGTCGAAAGATGCAAGCTTTTGCAGCAGAAACTGGATTTAAATTGCTAACATCCACCCCTTATTATGCTCAGGCTAATGGTCAAGCCGAAGCTGCTAATAAAGTTATTATAAACTTGATAAAAAAGCATGTGGGGAGAAAGCCAAGAAACTGGCATCAAACGCTCGACCAAATCCTTTGGGCTTGTCGAACATCACCAAAGGAAGCAATAAATACTACCCCATTTCGTTTGACTTTTGGGCATGATGCTGTGTTGCCTGCAGAAATTCATCTACAGTCGGCTAGAATTCAACGACAAAACAATCTTTCGTCAGAGGAATACTGGAGTATGATGTTAGATGAATTAGTAGAGTTAGACGAAGAACGACTAATAGCGTTGGATAGGTTAATAAGACAAAAGAAAAAAGTGGCGAAAGCTTACAACAAGAAAGTAAAAGAGAAAACATTTGTGGTAGGTGACTATGTGTGGAAAGTTATTCTACCCATGGATCAAAGGAATAGATTATTGGGTAAATGGTCCCCAAGTTGGGAAGGACCGTTCAAAATCTTGCAAGTGTTTTCAAACAATGCATGTGAAAATGAAGAACTAAATTCAGACGGTCGAATCTTGAGGATCAATGGTAAATATTTGAAAAAATATAAACCTATACTTCAAGAAATTCGCATAACAGAATAAAACCAAAAGATTATATTAAAATGGCCAAAATTTGGCCAATCATTACAAAAAGTTCCTTATAAAGTACGTTGGCAGTCATTACAAAAATTTGGCCAGTTAGTCGAAAACAAAATTACAAAGTAGGAAAGTTGTTCCTAAAATAAGCTAGCTTGGCTGACTCAAAGTCAATCTTAGAGTCAAGTCGAGACAAGTTTTGTCTAAGCTGTCGAATGCTACTTTCCAATTTGAGGGCATTTTCACCATGACCAAGTCCTTTCAAAACGTCTTGATTAACAGTTTCAGGCGAAGGGATTTCCTCAGTTTGAGCCAAAGTGATTTTCTCTTGTTCAAGATCTTGAATCTTCTTGTTGAGAGCATCAATTTGGGCCTTATAGTCAACAATCTTGTTGTCGATTTCTCCCTTTTTGTCAGAAAACTTTAAAGTTTTCTCCTGAAATTCTTCAACCTTCTTGGTCGGGGCTGCACTGGCATCCCATTCCCTCTCCATTTCGCGTTCTTTGTTCTTTGCCTGTCGACTGATGTTTTTCTTTGTGATGAGGTCTCTCCAGAGCTGGTCGAAGTACGCCTCAAAATCAAAGAAGAACTGAGCAACAACTGCTGGAAGAGAAGCTTTAATGAGCGAATCTAATAACTTGCGAATGTCTCCACCTAGATGTTCAGAACTCTCAAGGACAGCAAGAAACTCAGGTTCGTTTAGGTGGTCTTTTAGTTGGCACATAGCATCGACGAGAGAAGCATCGATTTCAGCATCAGGATTAGTCGACTGAACAGGAATATCAAGAGAACTTGGCCGCAACTTTTGAAGTCGAAAGAGGGCTTCTAAAGGATTAGTCTTCTTCAAATCCAGAATCTCCTCTTGACTAAGAGAACTGTTGGAGTTAGTGTCGTCAACAGCAGGATGTTGTTTGGACTAAGAAATTGCATTGTGTTCTAGACGAGAGGCATGGTCAGCAACTTCAGCATTTTTAATTGCAGGTTGAGCTTGGTCGATGATGGGATTGTCTTGGGGCTCTGTTCGACTTCGACCTGGAGTATTAGCTGAATCAGTGGTGCTTCCAAAAGCGTCAGTCCTTTGAGGGCTAAAAAGGTTGGAGTCAGGAGCAGTTTCAGTAATTTTTTCAGCAATCTCGTCAACCTTCTCTTGAGTATGGTCGACAGTTGGTGCATTCTATTCAGAAGAAAAGTGTTAGAAAATAATCTATTAAAGAGAAATACATTAGAAGATTATGCCAAGTTATACCTCAAGAATTTGAGACGAAGAAGGGATTGTTGTTGGAGCTGTTTGGGGCTTGACAACTACTTTGGGAATGTTCTTAACAATTTTTGATTTCTTTGTTGGAGTTGGAAGCGGAGGTCGTGAGAAAATTTCACTCTCTTGATTTGGTGGAGATGTGGTTTCGTCTGAATCCTCAGGAACTACCAACTAAAGAGAAAATGAACAATTAATGAACAATTAATGAATGAGCAATTAGTGAAGAGTATTGACAAGAGATGAAGGTTAAAAGTGGTACCTTTCTTACAGTTTTGATTTTCTTGGTTGTGGTGGTGTTCGACGTACTGGGACGTTTTCGACCTGGTTTAGGGGCAGGGACTCCGACTTGAGTCGTAGGATCAGGCCCTGAAAGGTCTAAAATTGAAATTAGAACATTGCAAATGATAATAAAGAAAACGAAGTTAGTTGTAAAATGCTTACTTATAGTAAGTTGATCCTCCAGCACGTCGAACGCAGTGTTCAGTTTCTTGACAAAGGAATCTCCATCATTTAGTTGGAAGTATTCAGACCACCACTCACTAAATTCCTTAGTTGTGAAGTAAGAATTTTGGAAGGTAAAGGTGGGGTGTTCCAAAGATTGTTTGTTGTGAAACTTTAAGCAGTCGAGATGTTGACGAGATGTGAATGGTCGACCAGAGTAACAGATGTCAGCATCATGGGTGTACAAGCTTTTGGGCAGCATTTGGCTCAAACGAAATTGTCGAGAAACAAGATTTGGTTGATAGCCCACAAACCCATAGCATTTTCCAGTCGAATCAATGCGATGAGAGAGGAGTGTTGGAGTCAAGAATGCAGCCCAAATGGCATTTAATTGAGCTCGAAGGGTTGGAGTGTTTCCAGGGAAAATGGCTTTAAATCAAGTTGGCCCAAAGCACCGATTTGAGAAAGGGGCCATAAAAGCTATGAATGTTTTACATTCAGAAAACAATCTCACATATTTGAGAAGGTTGGGCCTGTTAGACTCATCTTGAGGAGTTTGAAAGGCAAGTTTGATGCCTTCGACCCTCCGGTCATACATGACCTCTAGAATGGACCTGGAGACAGTGTAACCTATATGTGACTCGAAGGTAGCATTCAACCAATGTTGCAAAAGCCAGTAGGGTCTCGACAGAGATAGCTGTTATGGGGTTTCGTGAAGGCGTTTGATCCTTAAAGATGCTATACCCAAGCTATGATAAAGATAAGCAAGTAAAAGCTTACCCAAAGAGATTTTTCGACCTTCATGAATCTGGATAGCCAGAGGTATGTAGGCTTTAGCTATTTGAACCGACCCTGGACAAAACAAGTAATATGAAAGCCAATAAGTAAGGAAAGCAACATGCTCTTCGTCAGAAACTTCCTCAGTAGACTTATCATAGTGATCCTGCATGTATTTAGTGATGGTAGCGTTGGTGAAGTTGAAGTTTATTTCTGTCGGAAGAGTTGGGTCGAAGATCTCACCCAAGGGCGAAAGCCCTGTGATGGCAGCCACGTTGAAGAGAGTGGGGGTCATCATTCCACAAGGAAGATGGAAGGTGTTAGTCGAACCTTCCCAAAAAAATAACGAGGCAAGCAACATAGGGGGGCAAACCTTATGACCAGTTCTGGATAATTGGATAGCGTCGAAGATACCCAATTCTTCCCATCTTTGTTGTTTTTTCGCTTGAATCTTGTTGAGCCAAGCCAGATATTCCTTGTTCCCAGAAGCTGGGGTCGAACGAAAAACCCTCACTGAAGGATCCATAAACTTCAGGTCGAGAGGACGTGGTTTATCAAAAGCTACAGGCATTTTAGTTTGAAAACAAGGAAAAAAACCAGTGGTTTGTGCTGGATGAGAGCGGTGATCTGGTAACGGCCCTGAGAAAGCCACCAGTTTATCAGTGATTTGGAAGGGGATTAGCATCTGATTTTGCCAAATAATGGCTTTGGCTTCTGTGAGTTTGGATTGAGGAACAAAGTCCAACCCTTGTTCTTCCTCTTCACGGGATATAATAGCTCCTAAAGGGTTGGAACCTGTAGCGTAAACGGTGGTGTTGGCATTAATCGTGGTGTTTGCAGCCATTGTTGTATGTAGAGGAAGAGAAGAAATTAAATGTTTGAAGGTTAGAGAAGAAGAAAACTCTGAAAACGTTTGAGCAGAAAATGAAACGAGAAGAAAGAAAAAGGAGAAGAAACTCACATATATATACAAGGCTGTAGTGAAGTCAGTAAAATCGTGGGAAAAAAGAAGTTGTTGAATCAAAGGTCACGTCAAAAACGCTTTGGAAACTGGCTTTAGAAAGTGGGGAGCAGTTATAGCCCACTACCTAGGATTTAGGTGATAATTAGTGTCTAGGGATGTGCAAAGTAATCATGGCGTAAAAAAAAAAAAGAAATCAAAAGTCGAAACCTAAAAGGAAAATGAAACGCCATCTTTCTCTTTTGAAATCAGTCGAAAGAAGTCGCTTGGGGGGCAATTTGTTACCCTAGGATTTCGACTTGCTAATAATGGTAAGTGGTCTCTAAAACAGATGAGATTATTAAAGAATCTAAGGCAAAGCAGTCTGATTAAATGATTTTTGTTTAGTCAAGACTACCGTTCGACTACCAATAGATCATCATTGCCAAGGTTCGACTAGAATTAGTTAATGTACCATGCATGTTCGACTAGAATAAACAGAAAACTTAGGCGTTTCTGTTTAAGTATAGCTCTGAAGTCGGAGGGCATCAGAAGTCAAAAGAAGCAGTTTTCGAGCAGTTTTTAGCAGTTTTCACAGGACGCGTGGAAGCCTCACAGTTGAAGATATTGCATGTCGAAGACACGTGTTGGATGATAATCAGTCGACCGTTAGTAGTAGTTATTGTATTTTTACTATTTAAGCAAGTTCTATAGGAACAGTTTAGGGGTTCGCATTTTCTACAAAACACAAGTAAACTCAAATCTCTGTGCAAAATGAGTGACGAGTGCAACTTTGGAATGTACGTATGCGTACCAGTTTAATTTATGCAATCATTTTACGTTATGCATTACTTTCAGTGTACATTTACTGCTTTTTATTACTTTCATCTACTTTAAAGCCTTTAATTTCAGTATTTACTTTTACTTTGAAGTCATTGTTGCATTTAATACAAACCAGATACACGTAATAAACAAATTAAAGCAATTAGTCATATATTATTTATCATGCATTCCTTTATATTGTAAGATATCTCACCCCTTTGCTGATATTTCCCCTACAATGGGAAATGGGCAGGTACTCAAGATTAGTCGTGGATGTTCGAGGTTATTGATGTGAAGTCTTGATGTTGCTTTATGGCAAGTCGAGTCGGTGTCCATTGCTCTGATACATAGCACTCGGGGGGATTAGTCGTTATTACTTGATTGTTGTATTCTATGATGACATTTGTGTTAAGTCGATTATAAAGATGTTTATAAGTTGGAATTGGAAGATGTTGGATAAAGTTTTGTTTTCCGAATGCTATGTATCTGTGTTGATTGCAATATGAGTATGTTTGTTGGTTTAAGTCGAATTGTGACATCCCATCTTTGATGAATATTTTTAAATGCACTCTGATTTTCGCTTATAATTGCGGGGTAGATTTGGGGTGTTACAAAGATCTTTGAAATTTAAGGAGTGTATTGAAATTGTTGGGATAACATGTAAAAAGAAACTTTATCTTGATGTTTCTACAAGGTGGAATTCTACCTACTTGATGTTGGATGCTGCTGAAAAGTTTGAGGCATCATTTGAAAAGTTAGAATATGAAGATCCTGGATACATGGAATTTTTTTCACTTGTCTAGTCCACCTTGCTCTGATGATTGGGAAAAAGCTAGGGCTTTTGTGCTTTTTTGAACACTTTCTTTGAAGCAGCCAAAGTCTTTTCAGCTTCACAAGTAGTGTCTTTGCATTCTGTTTTCCATAACTTGTCTTTAATTTTGTGTGAGCTTCAAGAAGCGTCTTTGAATATGAATACTTTTGTGGCTCCAATGGTTACAAATATGAAGACTAAGTTTGATAAGTATTGGGGGGATGTGGGAAAACTGAATCATTTTATTTACTTTGGTGTTATCTTTGATCCTAGGTTTAAATTTGGCTATATTGAGTGGTCTTTTAATGACATGTATGGGATTTGTAGTGATCTTGCTAAAAAAAATATTGAGTGTGTAAAAACTAGTCTCTTTAAACTATATAGTTGGTATAAATCTGAGCATGATAAGAATGTTGGGGCTGGTTTACTAAATGAACCATTAGGTAGCACTTCCCTTGGAGAAACATCTTCCCAAAATAAAAATACAACAGTTTTTACACGGGCCGATGCTTTTAAAAGACACTTGAAGGAGAAAGAAACAATTGAAAATCAAAATGAACTAGAGAAGTACTTAGGTGACCCTTGTTGTGGGGATCATGAAAATTTCAACATTCTTAATTGGTGGAAGGGGAATTGCACCCGTTATCCGATTCTAGCAACATTGGTTAGGGATGTGTTGGCAACACCTGTTTCAAGTGTAGCTTCAGAAAGTGCTTTTAGCACGGGTGGAAGGATTTTAGACATGTATAGGAGCTCTTTGAGTCTAGAAATGGTTGAGGCCCTTATTTGTTCTCAAAACTGGTTAAAGCCTTCTGACAATGATCTTAAAGTCCTCAATATGATTGAAGAATATGAGATAACTGATTCAATTGTTTCAGGTACTTTATGAATCAAAACTGTCTTTTTTTAACATTATTTTATTTAGTGTTTGTTTGAATCAAAATTTAACCTTATTATTTATTTTTAATAACTTTTAGAGTTTCAAGTAGCTATTGGTGGAGCAGCTGCTCCTAGGCAGGCTGGACCTGTTTAATTCACACTTAGGTATGAAACAGTGTGAACAGGGAGCAAAACTGGCACACATGTGAAACCGAAAAAAAACAAAAGCATAAGCCCAACGTAGAACAAATAGGAGAGCTTAAGTGGGTGTTCCATTTTCATTATGCATACCATTTTATATATATTATATATATGTTCATAAAGTGATAGTATGAAAACAATAAAACAAAACAGGGTAGGTATGAAACCGCAAGAACAACTACCAGCACATAAATTGAAACAGGAAGGAACAATCTCACGGAAACATAAAAAAAGAAAATGAAAATATGATGCTTGAGTGGGTGTTCCATTTCCAATTTCTAGCATTCTATTGCTCAAGACCATTTTTATTGAAAAGAATATCACGCTAGTTTTCTAATGCTTCGAACGGGGACTCGAACGGAGTTACAGTTTAAAAGTTATGAATTTTTAAGGTTTCAACAAAAGAGCAAACACCAACAACTCTAAACATGTCATAATTACGCAAAACAATTAAAAATATGACTCTTAATAACTCAAACAACTCCGACAATTTTATTGACAACTCTAACAACTCTATTGACAATTTTATCGAAATTGAAACTAACTAGTTAATCAATTAACTCGATAACCATCTCTAAGTCAAAACTCCTAAAAATATTAAATAATTATTATTAATATCATTATTATTATTATTATTATAAAATATATATACATAGGTAAACTTAAATGAGTATATTAGTAAAGTAATGAAACAACATGTATATAATAGTTTGGATTCTCTAAATTATGCTATAGAACTATATATCATGGAAGTTGCTACAGTACCGAAAAATGCCTATATGTTTATTCTGAAGTGAGTGACGCTACAGTAACTTTATTACTCCACCTACCAAAACCGAATACACATGGTGATAAATTACATACACAGTCGCTACAGTACCAATTTTAACAATCAAAACATGTTTTTAACAATTTCATGGATCCTCAATAAAATCTAACAATTATAAAATCATGAAAATTTAGGGGTTTCATCCTAAACATGTTTCTACTCATTGACCCAATCATACTAACCCATAATAATAAGGATTCTCCCCCTTACCTTTTTGATTCTTCAAACCCTAGCTTGTGCTCTTGTTCTTCTCCTCTTCTCCTCTCCTTCTATTCTCTTCTAAAAAATTCAGCAAATGAAAATGAAATGGTATGACTACTCTCTCCCACATTTACTATCTTATGTCATATTAGGCTTAAAAATAACACCCCCTATTTACTTCTAACTCTAATAAATAGGCCCAATTAAATATAACCTCTTAATATCTCTATTTAGTTCAATAAATTAAATAAACACCAATATACACTAAGTTAATTAATTAAATTAATTATTATATCTCATAACAATTAAATAATTAATTAACACACCAAATAATTAAATAAATAATTAACACACCAAATAATTAAATAAGTGATAGTAATAATAAAATAAATACTGATAAAATCGGGCTGTTACAAGAGGAGGTCAGAACGACGACATTTATAGTTTGTAAGAAGAGGTTTCGAACAAACAAAGAAAGAGTAATGGTATGTTGTAGATATAGATTGGAATGAATTTTCAAGGGATCCAACAACAAAGAAGATGGATGTTGCACAGAAAAGAATGCACTGGAGCGACATTATATGACTCTAACCCGTACCAGTTGCCCTCGTCGTCTCTCTCTCTTGCTGTTGCTGCTTACAGCGAACTGCTCGTCCCATCCTCTAATACACTGTAAAAATGAAGAGGAAAGGATATCCTTTGAAATAACCATCCCTCCTCCGCCACATTTTCGCCAGAATACTACAAAATTTGTAGGGTATGAACCAAATCTGTTATGAATACAAGAATAAGAAGACATAAAATAAAGAATAATAGAAGAGGGAAAAAATATACCTTCATCAAAATAACTAAAAATATACTTTATCAAAATAACTAAAAAGATCACTATAAAAATCACATCTTTAACAACACTCATCAGAATCAGTAACATCAACCAAAATCGAAATATCAAAACTTTACAGATTTGGGAAAATAAACTCACAATAATCAGAATAGAAACATAAAAATTACATCTTTAACAATCTTTATAAACATCGCTATATCAGTAAATATTAAAATCAGTCTAAAAATCAAAACATCATAAATATATAAAAATCTCAACTTTAAGATACTTTATCAAAATAACTAAAAAGATCATTATAAAAATCACAACTTTAACAACATTCATCAAAATCAATAACATCAACCAGAATCGAAACATCAAAACTTTACAGATTTGGGAAAATAAACTCTCAATAACCAAAATAGAAATGACAATCAGCATGAACAACACAAATGTCACGTAGAGAATCGAAACATCAACCAGCAAAACTTGACCAAAAATCGAATACGCAGAACAAAACATGATGTAGAAGAGAGAAGGGAGAAACATTGTTGTGTTACCTGTGGTGAGCAGAGGAGCTTCAATGAAAAATTCAGAAGCTTAGTGTGGAGAGTGAAGGAGGAAGCCGAATAAATGTAAATAAGAGAATGAGAGGGAAATATTGAAATTGTGTTTGGTTTTGTCTACCGTGTAAAGCCATAAATCAAACAATATTATTACACAATAGTTAATATGTTGTTATGAAAGAACCGATAGCAAAAATGAGAAAAGGGCACCACTTGGATTAATGGTGACATATGATTGATTCAAAGTGAAGTTTGATTTAGCAAATTACGTAAATGAGTATTATTTAGTGCCAATTAAAATAAGCAAAAGGGCAATTAAGGGAGTTAATAGGCATGTTATAATCTTAGTTAGGTAGTTGATGTGAACAAGTGGTGCGATAATTGGTATTGTTGCTAAACACGCACAAATTCTAAAAAAATCACAAAAATACCACACATTTTGTAAAAGCATGAAATAATATCTTCAAAAGATCACGGTTGAAAGGATGTATACACGCGGCTACGGTAAGTGACATTATTTCCAAATCACCATATAAAATTGGGAAAACTAGTGGCGGACAACAAATACTAAATAAAAACCTTGGGAATATATAATGATTTATCTAACATTTTAGAGGTTAGATAAAATTTCTTAGATCTCTCATGAACAAGATAAGAAACAAAAACCGAGGTTGAAGAAGGAATAGATTCAACTGCAAGAACTTTGAACTATTCAAAGTGAGAGAGTTGGTTCCACAGAAAATCACAACCGAATATGAAATTTCACTTACGAAAAAGTGTTAACAAAAGGTTTTATATGTGGTTGATTTTAAGCACGAAAATGAGTGGTAAAAGTTGGTTTGATTCGAGTCAAGAGTAATGCATGTAATGAATCAAATGAGCAAGTGCATGAAATAATAAAAATTCTAATTTTTGACACATTTTTTAGTTAATTTGAATCAGGTACACTGTCTGATTCAATAAAATCCCCCAGGCCCTTAGAAAAATGCTAAAAAACTGTGTGATTTGAATCACGTGTAAAGTGTGATTCGAATTAAATTGGGCAGAGGTGACAAAAAATTGCATGATTTGAATCATGTGTAAAATATGTTTCGAATCAAGTGATTTTGAAAACTTTTATTCACCTTTGTTGGATTTGATTCGAATCAAATTGAGTGTGTATTTGATTGATTCAAATCAGACACTTGAAAACTCAATTTTTCATGTTTTTAAAGGTACTTTGAGATTATTCTTTTCACCTAACTTGAATCAAGCATATAAAGTTTTATTCCACAAACTCATACAGTGAACCCTTCAACAATCATGTTCAAAGTGTGGTGCGATTGGTCTGGCTCGTGACCTTCCTCATTACTCCAACCTCTTTGAGGATGGGGAGTTCTTCATTTTTCTTCTCTTTGTGGCAAAGTACAAGTATCCAAACTCCTAGTGTTTCTCTAGACATACCTTTGCAGGAGACTTCCTTAGAATAGTTTCTAAATATCAGGCTTTAAATTGTGACAATCATTAGTATGGGGGCCCTGTATCTTGTGATACTTGCACCATTTATTCGGATAGTTACCTATGGAGTCTCCTTTATGCGCATGGGCTCGAGGATGATTTTGGTGAGGTAGACATCTTGCAGTGTCCTCTCTCTCCCTACGTTCAATGAGTTGAAGAGTTCTAAAGGTTACTGTTGGAACATTATGCATATATTCCAATATAGGGAGATGAATTGAAAAAGTTCATTAAGTCAAGTCCCACATTGTATATTAGTTGAAAAAACTCCTTAGTCCCATATTGCTTAGATTAGAAATCTTGGCTAATTTACTTCATTATATAAGGAAGTCACTTGTTTCATTCCAAAACACACCAAAAACTTATTTTGAGTTTTTCCTTCCTCATTCTCATAACTCTGCGTCTTTCGAATTGTCGAAGCGCCAACTTCTCCCCCTTTCTTTCTATTCGTTGAATTTTCCGAGTACTTTCTTGAATTCTCCTTAGAGAATAATGTTAATTTCTCCTCATTTGAGTTAAGAAATTATCAAGTATAATTTTTCTTGGATTCTCTTTAGAGAATTATTGAAATTTCTCTTGGTTTGAGAAATTACTACGACTGGTTGTTATACCAGATACTAAGATGGTATGTATACCATATTTGAATGGTCTTAGTACCATATGAGGGTGTATTTCTAGACCGATTATCTACCGTGCAAGTAGTAATCGTATAGTATAGAACTGGGCTGTTTTATCCTGGAGGCGTCGTGGTTATTAAGAGCTGCTTTGCATAATTTGGGCAGTACCGCGAAACGTCTTAAAGAAAGCGTACCGATCCGCGACTCGACCCGGTAATTTCTTCGGTGGCAAACTTTTTAGAATCGTGATCCAACAATTTTAAGACGTTTCGAATTGCCATGGCTACTGAAGAAATTATTGGTACTACTGCGGATACTTTCTTTGACAAATTGTTCATGTTTGAGAGATGTCACTTCAAATGTTAGCAAAACAAATGATGATTTTCTTCTTAATGTTGAAAAATATAGCTAACATTCTGACCGAGGACATTTTGTTGCTCCTTCTGGATCAACCGAACGAACTAAATGTAAGAACATGAGGATCAAAAGGAACACGTAATAGTGTTCAAGCTGAATCTGCTGCACAGATTAAAGCGAACAATTTCTGTACAGCTTAGGAAAGAAATCACCTTATAGAAAGAATTATTATAACATTCTGAATAGAATCACAAATGATCTGTATGACTATTACAGTAATTGTGATACTTCAAAATATGTTTAAGAGGCTTTGAAAAACAAGTATGACATTGAAGAAGCTGGAGAACAGAAGAATGATTTTAGCAGCTACGTGAAGTATCAGATGGTAGTTGAAAGGTCCATAGAAACTCAAAGTCACGAACTTCAAAAGATTTCTCATAAGATCATCATTGAAGGTATGTATTTATAAGCAATTTGAATTTCTTTTATTATTGACAAACTGCCCCTAGTTTGAAAGTTTTTAAGAATTATGTTTTGTTACAAAATAAAATAATTTTTATTTAGAGACTGATTATTCTCATTAAAGAAGAATATCAGAGACATGATTAAATAGAAAAGTCTTGGTTGTTTTAAACAACAAAAATAAATTCGGTGTGGTTCTAAAGCCATATGGCAAATCATTATAGAATTAGAACTGCAATATTGTGAACCGAATTAAGAATGGGAACCCTTCTATGGCCCCAATTTCTCCAAATAGACAACAACCACCACCTCAAAGAAATGACGTTGTTTTCCTTTTGTTTCAACTGTGGAAAACTAAGTCATATGGCTAAGAGATGTAGCATGTAATGCTTGAACTTGGTGTAGCCCGTAATGCACGAGTTAACCTGGCTAATGGAAAATTTATTCATATGATCATTGAAATCAACATGGTTGATGGATCTGATGGTTGGTGGATAAACACACGCGTCTCTCGTCGTGTTTCCTATGATCGTGTTACGTTTAAAACATACAAGAATACTAAAGATAAGAAAGTATTGTTGGAAGATGTCCACATCACTAATGTTGTCGATATTGGAGAAGTGGGACAAGGTCCACCTATGAAAAGACTTTAATCTTGAAGAATGTCATGTATACTTTTGATATTATAAAGAATCATGTTTATGTTTTTTCTTCTTATAAATAAGGAAAGATTTAGTCAATTTATTGGGGTAGATTTGTACACCATCATCACAAAGAATGATATTTTTGTGAATGATATTTTTGTGAATGAAACTGATAAGTTTAAAAACTTTGTAAAGAATTTGAAAATGATTTAGTAAGAATTTATAGTAATAGGTAATATGTATGATTCTAGTTTATTTAATAATTTTTATAAACAGCATAAAACTGTACATGAAACGACTGTTCCATATTCTCCTGAAATAAATGGTAAAGCAGAAAGAAAGAATAGAACTTTTACTGAACTTGTTGTTGCAATTATGATGAATTCTGGTGGTGCACCTCACTAGTGGGGGGAATTTTATTGACTGTTTGTTATGTCCTGAATAGAGTTCCCAAGTCAAAAAGTAATATCTATCCTTATGAGATATTAAAGAAAAGACAACCAAACTTGTCTTATTTGAGAGCTTGGGAATGTCTGGCTTATGTCAGAATTCTGGATCCAAAACGAGTTAAACTCGCTAGTAGAGCATATGAATGTGTACTCATTGGATATGCAGCAAACAATAAGGCATATAGGTTTTATGACCTAAATGCAAAAGTGATCATAGAATCAAATGATGATGATTTCTAAGAATACGAATTTCCCTTCAAATCGAGAAATAGTGGGGGCACTCAATCGAGTCACATTCTTGTGATAAGAAGCACAGAAAGCAGCAACAATGTAGAAACAGAAGTTCGACGAAGTAAAAGAGTGAGAGTTTCTAAAGATTATGGGCCCGATTATGCGGCTTATAATGTAGAAGAAGATCCAATAAATCTTCAAGAAGCTTTGTCATCTCTGGATGTAGACTTATGGCAAGAAGCTATTAATGATGAGATAGATTCTCTAGAATCTAACAAGACCTGGCACTTAGTAGACTTGGTTCCTGGTTGCAAACCAATCGGTTGTAAATGGGTTTTGAAAAAGAAACTAAAACCTGATGGAACTATTGATAAATACAAGGCTTGTTGTAGCCAAGGATTTTCGACAAAGAGAAAATGTAGATTTCTTCGACACCTACTCTCCATTCACCACTAGAATTACATCCATTAGGGTACTTATCTCAATTGCTGCTATTTATAATTTTATAGTACACCAAATGGATGTAAAAACAGTTTTTTTAAACGGTGACTTAGAAGAAGAAATCTATATGGAACAGCCGGAAGGTTTTGTGATCCATTGACAAGAAAACAAGGTATGTAAGTTAGATAAGTCCTTGTCTGGATTAAAAAAAGCTCCTAAGCAATGGAATGAAAAGTTGGATAACTTAATGATATCAAATGGGTACAAAGTGAATGAAAGTGAAAAATGCGTTTATTACAAATCTGAGAATCGCATTTGCACTATCATATGTCTATACGTAGACAATCTACTCATATTTGGATCAAACATTCACACTGTTAATGCTATGAAATCATTGTTGTGCAACAACTTTGATATGAAAGACCTCGGAGAAGCGAGTGTGATTCTTGGCATCAAGATCACAAAATCCGAACGAGGAATTTCTTTGGATCAATCACATTACCTGGAAAAGATCTTAAAGAAATATAAATACTTTGATTGTAAACCTGTATGCACACCATATGATCCAAGTGCGAAATTGTTTAAGAACACTTGTGAAAGTGTCAGACAAACAAAGTATACGAGCATCATTGGTAGTCTTAAGTATGCCACTGATTGTACTAGACCCGACATTGCATATGTCGTAGAATTGATATGCAGATTTACGAGTAGACCGAGTAACGAGCAATTTCAAGCTATTGAGCGAGTCATGAGGTACCTTAAAAGGACCATAGATATCAACCTACTTTATCAGAGATTTCCTGCTGTACTTGAAGGATACAGTGATGCATATTGGAATACCTTGTCAGGTGATTCCAAAGCTACTAGTGGCTATGTATTCAACATAGTTGGAGGAACTGTATCTTGGAAATCAAAGAAGCAGACTATCATGGCTCAGTCCACGATGGAGTCTGAAATGATCGCATTAGCAAATGCTAGTGAAGAAGCAAGTGGGTTAAGATGCTTGCTAGCTGAGATTCCCTTATGGGAAAAACCTATGTCAGTTGTATTGATCCACTGCGATAGTACCGCGGCTATTGCAAAAATTGAGAACCGTTATTATAATGGTAAAAGACGTCAAATAAGAAGAAAGCACAACGCCTTTAGAGATTGTATCTCTAAAGGAGCTGTAAGAGTGGATCATGTACGCAGTGATGAAAACTTAGCAGATCCTTTGACGAAAGGATTAGCTAGAGAGAAAGTCCATAATACATCCAAAAAGATGGGACTAATGCCTATACATAAATGAGTTGCTCATGATGGTAACCCGACCTAAATGACTGGAGATCCCAAGAAATAGGTTCAATGGGTAATAACAAGTTGTGAGTAATATGAGGCGATCATGCTAAAGTAAATAAAAGAAGTATGAATCCTGAAGTAATAAGAGGATGAGATAATAGAAACTCTTAATGAGATCTATACTCTGTATGAGGGAGTACCTAGGCTACAGCAGTACTCTTGATAGACTCGCCTATGTGATTGTGGAACTGAGGCCGGTTCCTATGGAATTTCGAGGCAGAATTCCTAGAGCCTTCACTAAACCGGGATACACGTGCAGGGCCATTAAAAGCACGGGCTATTAAGAATACACCTTAAGAAAAGGTTGTGTGCGGGTCTGATGTCTGAGATAGAGTTCAAGACAATAGTGTCACTCTTGTTGAATCGGAATCCTACTTGCTACGCAAAGGTTCAAGTCATCGACACCTCTGCTTATGCACAATCTTAGAAACGTCTGACGTTATTTCTGAAACACTGTTTTAAATTCAAGTGGGGGATTGTTGGAACATTATGCATATATTCCAATATAGGGAGATGAATTGAAAAAGTTCATTAAGTCAAGTCCCACATTGTATATTAGTTGAAAAAACTCCTTAGTCCCACATTGCTTAGATTAGAAATCTTGGCTAATTTACTTCATTATATAAGGAAGTCACTTGTTTCATTCCAAAACACACCAAAAACTTATTTTGAGTTTTTCCTTCCTCATTCTCATGACTCTGCGTCTTTCGAATTGTCGAAGCGCCAACTTCTCCCCCTTTCTTTCTACTCGTTGAATTTTCCGAGTACTTTCTTGAATTCTCCTTAGAGAATAATGTTAATTTCTCCTCATTTGAGTTGAGAAATTATCAAGTATAATTTTTCTTGGATTCTCTTTAGAGAATTATTGAAATTTCTCTTGGTTTGAGAAATTACTACGACTGGTTGTTATACCAGATACTAAGATGGTATGTATACCATATTTGAATGGTCTTAGTACCATCTAAGGGTGTATTTCTAGACTGATTATCTACCGTGCAAGTAGTAATCGTATAGTATAGAACTGGGCTGTTTTATCCTGGAGGCGTCGTGGTTATTAAGAGCTACTTTGCATAATTTGGGCAGTACCGCGAAACGTCTTAAAGAAAGCGTACCGATCCGCGACTCGACCCGGTAATTTCTTCGGTGGCAAACTTTTTAGAACCGTGATCCAACAGTTACTGTGCGAGCTTAAAAGCTACTCTTTTACAAATCACTATTACATTTTGACGCCTTCGCTGTGCGGCTACATCAAACTTCCAAACTCCTTGCTCTTTTGCGTCCCTTCTTCTGTTATCTATGTTACTTTCCTCCATTTTTGTAACATTCTGCTCGTGCCATGTCCTCCCCAATGAAGACATGATCTTCTGCGCCAAAGACTCGTTGAAGTGTCTTGGCTTGAGTCCATTCTAGAAAGCCTATACGAAAATCTATTGATTTGGGTGGGTGACCTTAAAAGTTTCTTCATTGAAGCGAGACAAGTACTCTCGTAGTGACTCGAAATATCCCTTAGAAACATTAAAAAGGCTTGTGGAGGATACATACTTGTGTTTGTTGGCTGAGAATCAGTTGATCAATTTCCTCGTCAGATCTTTGTAGTTGGTTATGGAAAACCTCAGGAGGCTCATATACTAGTGGATGGCTTCTTCCTTCAACGTTCTAGCCATTAATTTTCATTTGAGAGAGTTGTTCACACCAATAAAGGTCATCCTTGTGTTCATAGCAAGGATGTGATCCTAAGGATTACTTTTGCCATTGAGTGTTACCAAAAAAGGCGATTTGAAATTGTTTGGTACCTAGAATTCCCAAATCTATGTTGCCAAAGATTATGAATCTGATGGGGGTTAGGTTCAGCGGCTACTGCCCTATTAGGGTTTCACCATGAGACATTAAATTTAAAACTAAGAAAATAAATAAAACTCAGATTTTTCATATCATAATCTGTCTCACCATTACAATATAAATACCAGCAAACTTAATGGGACTAAGCCACTTGAAGAGAAATGAAACTAAATGGGCCAAAGCCACTTAAGGGTAAACATACGTTAAAATAAAAACTACTATTTAACTAAAACCCATAATCTTTCATCCAATAAGGTTTTCTCAAAGCTCTTTTGGACTTCCTATCACTACTTTCCGGCCCAAGAAAAACCTTGTCCTCAAGGTTGTGTGCACCAGACGGCCCATTAAGAGAAGAGGAGTCCAATTGGGAATTTGAAGTGGGACAGAACGTGAGTGCATCCTAGAAAGCGTGGTCTTGAGCCTTGTGTCCGTTGGAAAGAGGAAACGAGGGGATAAGGTTCGCAGGGACAGCTGGCGGGCATGCAGAGAGAGAAGGGATTCTCGCGCCTTGTGATTGGGCCGCTGATGATAAGGGGATATGGTCATTAAGACTTTGTGATAAAGTAGATTCTTGGAACTCATGAAGTGGCAGATTGCTAGCTGGATTCACTGTAGCGTCACGTGGGGAAGAAGTACAAGGACCCAAGTGGACCGTTGAAGTACTAGAATGACCCAAAGAGTTATTAATAACAATTACTTCGTGAGGCATCACACTCTTTCCCTTCTCCTTCTGTTTTTCAACCTCCGAAACTCTTCCAAAACCAGATAATGTTGTCCCAAAAACATCCTCTGTCCCGTGGTTTGAAGGAACCGACACTGCTTGCTCACCTTTGGAAGTGTTATCTTCTTTCCTTCTCAAAGAAAACTCGTTGGATGATGATACAGATTCATGAGGTTGCTGCAGCGAGGGTAAAAGATCAAACTCCTTTGGTATGTGTGTTTCTGCTGTGAGATCAGATTCGGTAAAGGCGTTAACGGTTTGTCCATTTTCTACAGGTGCATGTTCCGGATCCAGTGGTAAAGGTGAGAGATCTGGTGGGGTTTCAGAGCTGTTGTAGCGACGTAGCTGAGATACATGAAATACCGGGTGAATCTTCGAAGATGGTGGAAGATCCAACTCGTAAGCCACCATTCCGATACCGCGTAAGACAGAAAACGGACCAAAGTATCGTGGAGCTAGCTTCTGGGAAGAGCGTTTTTGGACGGAAACCTGGCGATAAGGTTGTAAACGGAGAAGGACGAGGTCATTGACTTCGAAGGTGCACTCTGTTCTTTTTTTTTGTTTGCTTGATCAGACATTAAAGTTCTGCTTTTTTTTAAGTTCACTTTTAAGATGTCTAGAATCTCTTGTCTGTTCGCTAAAATGTCGTCCACTGATGAATTTTCCGTTGATCCTTTTGTATAGTCACTAACTTGATTTTTTACAGGTGGACGAATGTCCTCAGAAAAGTTGTTCTCAATCACATACAGTGTTCCCCTGAATTCTATTCAGACGAACATTCCTCTCAGATATCATCAAGCCAAAGTTTCATTCTGAAGAGATCTCTCTTTCCAAACCACTTATCAACTCTAAACAAGCAAAGCAGATACGGTCTAATGGTGACTCATTCTGACGCTTCCAGGCTATACCACAGTCAAATAAACAACTCCAAATCCTTCAGATCTAAGTCGATACCTTGGACGGTTCCTTAATGATCTACCTTCAAGATCTAAGACGATACCTTGGACGGTTCCTTAACGATCTACCATCAAAGATCTAAAGCTGATACCTTGGACGGTTCCTTAACGATCAATCTTCAAAGATCTAAAGCGGATACCTCAGACGGTTCCACAACGATCAATCTTTAAAGATCCAAAGAGGATACCTCAGACGGTTCCTCATAGATCAACTTTCAAAATCTAAAGCGAAAAAACTTTGGACAATTCTGAAACAATCAGCCTCCAAGACTTAAAGAGGTAACCTCGGACGGTTCCGAAACGGTCAACGCAGAGGTTTTCAAATCCTTCATCAAGATATAATCAATGGATTCATTCTGATGAACAAACCATCAACACATTTGCCAGATGGCATCTGAAAGCCCATCTCAGGTAATGTTTCGATCTGCCAACAACATTTCTCAGACAACACTCAAATGTAATTTCCAACATCTCTTCCGGTGGAGGTAAGTGCAAATTTTCAGGGCATCTAAATATTCAATCATCTTCTACCTTCAGATCCTTAACAGTCTCTTCAGGTTTAAGAAGATTGAATAGGGGCAACTGTTATACCTCAAAATTTGCCCGCATCTTTTTCAAGAAGAAGGAAACAAATTTCTGTCTAAAAATTGGGAGTTTCATATAATCTTGGATTTTAATTCACAACAAAAAAACAAAAAGAAAAAATTAACTTTAACTGTTGAATTTTCACTTTAACTGCTACGTTAATGCCTGAACAGTCAGTTGACAGTCAAACCCGCTGACAGTACAATTCTCCGTGTTTTGTACCATCAATCAAATCAATCTTTTGCATTGCAAAATTCCAAGATTTTTGTTCTAGAAGTCTTCTGAATATCACATGATTAGCAGAGACTCAGCACTGCACAAAAATCAGGTACGCTTAACTGTCTCCTACACGAACAGTCCCTAACTAGGGTTTTTGTTTTTTTTCAGGAGAACAAGTTTTTTGACACCTCAAATGGATTTCATGGACCTCCATATATCTCAAAGTACCACCATACAAATTTTCAAACTTCAATTCGCTCAGACGCATAGTCAGCAGCTCAAACAGTCAAAAGGCGACCAGTTTGACCGAAAAGTCAACAGACAGTTAAAAATGAAATTTTTTGTAAACATCCATATTTTGTCAAAAGATTCATCATTTGATCATTGGTTGATCATAATTCATCAAGGAAAGATCAAAAATCAACAAAACCCTAAGTTTCAAAATTAGGGTTTTCTCCTAAAAAGTCAACTGAACTTTGACCGGCCATAACTCTCTCATCGTTCATTCAAAAAATTCCAACCAAAGCTTGTTTTGAAGGAAATTCAATTATCTTTCAAATGCAATTGGTCCCATGGTCATTGGATTCACCATTTGAAAAATATGAGCTTAGACATTACAGGTCATTTTCAAAGTCAACAAAAAGTGGTTTTTTGTCAAGGGCCATAACATCAAGATAACTTCTCCAAAAGCAAAAAAGTTTCCAAAATGGCTTGTAGAGGACATCTTGAGGTTTCTAAAAAGTACAAGAACTCCTTCATATGATAAAAATTGAGGGATTTATGCCTTGTTGAAGTTGGCTATTTTTTGGGAAAATGCATGAAATCAACATTGATCAAAAATGTTTTTTTTCCAAAAGGGGCCAAGTTTACATGATCCAAACATGTTCCCAATAATTTTAAGTGCCTCCCACGACCAACCTAAGGCCCATAACATTTTATTTCTTTTTTGGTTTAATTTTATTACATTTAAAATTAAATTGAAAAAGAAATGGTGCAAGATAATGTTATGTTGCTTTGATATTAAGCTAGAGCCCTTAAAATTGATTCAACTCTGCCCCAAAGAGATGGTACAGCAGGCCTAGGGCTAGAGAGTGAAGAAAATCAAGCCATGGTTGCTTGAATTCAAAGCTATATATTATTAAAAAAAGTCAAAAATTCAACAAAGCAATAAATGCTTCTTAGCTTCAATTTGCAGCACTTCCTTGCTCATAAATAGCTCAAGACACTTCAACAACAAAGGGGGACACGAAATATAGCAAGAGCATAGCCAAGAAGTTCACAAAAATTCTCAAAAAAATATCAAAGCTTTGTAATTTTCATTTTCTATCTTCCAACCATTATCAATACAAAATAATCATTCTAATCATCTCCTGGGACCTAATATAGTAAGTTGGGATCATTACTCATGGTTACATGTCCATAAAACTCATGCTTTGAAAGTTACATATTCATGCATTTTTCTAACTTTCGTGTCTCACAACTAAACATGTTTTAATGCAAACTAACACTTCTAACAAGTTGCCAAGATGATTTAGGAAATGTTTGAACACTTGCATGCAAGTTTCCACGTAAGAATCCTCATGTACCATTATTGAGTTTTCAAGTATGTGAACATTCGAATACCATGTTCCATGCGTTTTTAGCCAAAACTAACGCCACCATCGTGTTCAGGAGGTCATTTTAAGTCGACCTGGGTGCCCCTTGTTTTTGTTCATGGCCGTTTTTGTAGGTTTTTAAAAGCATGGAAATCTAAAGGAAAATCCGCAGGTAAGTTTGCATGAAAATCCGCAGGTACCAAGGAAGAAGATGATGAATAGTAAAGTGGAAACTTTGACCAGCACGCGTGGCAGTTTCCTTCTTCCTCATTCGCCAGTCAGCCTGCGTGGGTCCCACGTTGGATTTTCAAATTCTGAATGATCACATGTTATCTCTCTATCTGTAACACCCCATATTTTCTAATTTTAATTTAATCGGCAATTAAATTATTATTTGGAATTATTCGGTATTTTGTGGAATTATTTGGAAAGAATTATGAGATGGGCTATTGGGCCAAGTGTGGTGTTAGTAAAGAGGGTGTGCTATGTTAGTAAAGCCCTTTACTAATTAAAATGTTATTTTTCATAAATAATAAGGAAAATTGGGAGAAAGGAAAAAGGAACGTGAAAAGCAGAGCAGAGGAGATGAGAGATTGGAAAGCTGGTACGTGAAGAGGAACAAAGAGGAAAAGAACCAATCAAGAATCTTTGGCTAAGGTAAGGGGGGACTCTCTGGTTATCATCTATTATCGTGTTCTTAGATAATAATATTGATTAGGGATGTTGTTGAGTCAATTGGATCATATGTTAGGTTTGGGGAGGTTATGAATTGATGAAAATTGCATGGATTATTGATTGATTTATGTGTTGTTTTGATATGTGATGATGAATGATGATGCAATTGATGATGAATAATAATGAAAATTGCATGGATTATTGATTGATTTATGTGTTGCAATTGACTTATGATGTTTGGAGTTAGTTTTGGACTCAAATTGGGCGAGATCGCAGGATCTGACGCAGACCCGAAAGTCTGTGAAATCGCCAGTTCGCGCCGCGTCCCAGTGTTGGCGCCGCGAAGGCGTACTTATTTTCTCGTTTCGCGCCGCGTGCATATGTTGCGCCGCGAACTCGTTTGTGTGGTTCAGGTCGCGCCGCGAACCTTGGTTGCGCCGCGTGCTGTAGCGATGGTTGTTTTCTTGGAAAAGTTAAATGATGTGTAACTTTCGAATCGTAGGTCTGTTTTTAGTGTCGTTTCGAGCACGATGAATCTTACGAGATAGTCTACGTGTTTAAATGATGGAATGAGGCGTGAATCCAAATATTTTTAAATATGATTTTTATTTCTTGGTGAATGATGTATTGTACATATATGTGATGAGATGTGTTAAATACATGCTATGTTGAAATATTAATCATGTGACGATTTGTTTAATTGGATGATGTATTGTTGACATATATGATGAAATGTGACAATATAAGATGTTGTTTTGAAAAACATTATGATGTGATGATTTGTTGAGAATTATATGATGATGATTGATTGTTGTGGAATGATGTGGACACATGTGTGTTCTTCTTATTGATGATGATGATTGATGTGGACACATGTATGTTCTTTAATGATGATGATGATGATTGATTGTATTTGAATGATGCTAATGTATATAAACATACTTTGATGATGATGATGATGTTGATGATGATGAAATGAGTATTTAACGATGTTACTCATTAGACTTGACGATGGTATAAGTATGTTCATATATGTTTGCATTCATTCATGTTCATTGATGATACTGTATCCATAAGGGTGTGTTGGATCAGTGAAGGGCATGATTCCCATTGTGTGGAATCTGTGCTGGCAGGGCCGTATCTTGATGATGTTGGATCGCTCATGGGTTATTCCCATTTGATGAGGTTGGTACCACATGCATAGTGTCAGTTCATACATATGCATACTTTTATAACATGATTGGAAGTATTCCAGTGTTATAAATATTGATGATATGTTGGTTGCGTGTTTTGTTGAATTAATGTTGAGTATGATTGTCTGTTTGAAAGATGTGTTCTGTTGGCATTTGTGTAAATGATGGACGTTCCTGATAATCTGAATATGATGAAATTAGGTGAATGATATAACTGTGATGTGTTGTTATTTAAGATGCAATAACATTTGTTAACTGTGATGAGACTCACCCTTACTGTTGACATTTTCAGATTGAGGATAGCTGCTTTCGACTTGGTGAGGATTAGCTCATAAGTCAAGGTATTAGTGTAGCGTCAGGTGTCATGCTCTGATATTGTAACACTGGGGGAAACGCTAGTTTAGAGTTTATGATGATACTCTATCGTGTTGTTATTGTATTAATTCTGTGGGATATTGCATAGATGATGTTATGCTTATCCGTATGATGAATTTTCCGCTGTGTTAACATGAGATGTTTATGTCTTATGATGAATTGTTCCTTAGTGAAAGCATGACAATGAGGTTATGATAAATTTGTTTTAATTGGAATTGTGGCACCCTTGTTTTCATGTTTTACTCTGAATTATTTTTTTTAATTTTCGTGGGGTTTAGAAGGGTGTTACACTATCCACGTGCACCATGTGTCTACCAATCTGAGCCATAGATCTCCACTAAAAACACATCCAACGCACCAGATCATGCATGAACATCATACTCCCTCATAGATCAAGCACACTTGATCATTTATTTTATATTTTTCATTTTTTATTTAGTTTACCTTATAAAATTAATTTAAAATGGTTTAAAAAATCAAAAAACCATAATAAAAATATTTTTAGGTTTATAAAATAATCTATTAATTTTTGACATAAAAATATTTTATTTTTCTTAATAATTAAAATATTTTGTTTAATTAATTAGTATATATTTATATATTTGCTTTTTAATTATTTCAACCAATCAAAAAAATCAGAAAAAATTTTTTTCTTTTTATTAAATTTAGTTTATATATTATAGACTAATTTTGTACATATTTAAAATATTTTTCTCTTTAAGTTTTAATTATTTGTATAATTATATGTATAATTATATGTTAATTTAACTTAATGATTTTCAAAATCAGAAAAAAATTTGTTCTTTTTATTAAATTTAGTTTATATATTATAGACTAATTTTGTACATATTTAGAATATTTTTCTCTTTAAGTTTTAATTATTTGTATAATTATTTGTATAATTATATGTTAATTTAACTTAATGATTTTCAAAACAACTTCAAAAAATAAAAAAAAATAGTTTTTATTTTAAAATTAATTAACAAGCAATATGAGCATATTTTAGACTTAATTTTTTTTAGGTTTAAATTTTATTTCTAATGCATAGCATTTTAATTAAATTAGTTATGCATTAATTCTAATTAAAATCAACCATCCAAAAAACCAAAAATATTTCTTTTATCTTATTGCAATTTAAATTCCTAGATAAGTGTATAGGTTGTCAAATTCATGTAAATAGCGTAGTTTACGTTTCCCGCACAATCGATGTAATAGCGTAGATTTACTTTCCACATTTTACATTCACACTTTTTAATTCCAGTACATATAAAACTGCGTGTATGTCAAAGATAAAAACCGAAGCGTTAGATCACTAACTTCAAAGATAAAAATATCTGAATCAAAAAACACAATCACACTTGCACCTCTTAGGGTAATCCCTCTGTTACTCTTTTTCAAAAAAATCAAATTCTACTGTTTCAAAAGCAAAATCGAACCTTTGTTTACATCCGGTAAAAGGAGAATTTTCTAAAGGAAATAGGAAAAGACCTTATAAACTTAGGGTAGACCTCCTAATTGCTTGCTCAAATCAAAACAAACAAATGTCTCATATATCATTGTTTTTCAAAATAAATCTTTCAAAAAAGACAATACTTGGTATATATCCAAACAAGGATCATTACGAAGTTAACGTTCTTTTTTCAAAACATCCTTCGAAAGGTAAAACACTTTGTATACATCCGCACAAGGATCATTATAAAGTCAAATTACAAAATGAATTTTAAGACCACATACAAGCATTTCAAGGCAAGACAAATGATTCAAAACAAGTGAGCTAAGCAATTAAGAGCCCATGGATAACCATGGATACAAAGGGTGCTAACACATTCCCTTTGTATAACCTACCCCCTTACCCAAAATCTCTTAAAGGTCTTTTTCTGTTTCTTTTATAAACCTTTCCTTAATTGGATAAAATAAAAGTCGGTGGCGACTCTCTGATTTTCAAAATTCACAAACAAAAGAAGAGTCAGTTCGTATCTCTCACACGAGAGGTAGTAAAAAACTGAGGGCGACAGAACTGGCGACTCTGCTGGGGATTTACTTAATAAAATGTTTTCAAAAGGGGTTACCTTAGAGTTTAGATCACTTCGATGTTTTCAATTGCTTGTCTTGATTGTTCTATTTTTCAAAGGTTTGTTTGGGTATTTGCTTGTGTGAAAGATTCTAACCCGAATCTCGAGATACCTTAAGTATGTGACAATAGACCAAGGAAACTGTACGGCATGTACCGATACGGTTAATCTGGTAGTCACCGTTAGTGCGACACTTTGGTCTGTACTGATATCCCTTGAAAACGATCAAGGAGTATGTTAGGCTTCCGAAATGTCATTAAACACTAATTTGTCTTAGAACTTTTAGTTGAACTTGACTTGTGGCCTATTAAGTGACTAGCTTTGAAATTGATCGAAGTTAGTTATCCTCGAGGAATGTTTTGATCGGCCGTCCGAGTGCCGTATTGAGATGTTGTCTCCAAGGATCATAGAACCCGAATACTATTTTAAGACAGGTTTTAACCAACTCAACTTCAGTGGGGAGGGTATCACCTATGAACCTCATGCAAGCCTTTAAACCTAAGGCTATTGTTTGATTTGTTTGTGTGTGCCACATGTTTGACATCATGACATCATAAGCATCATAAACATATCATTTTCTCACTAATCATTTCAAGGATCGAAGAGTTTACCTTTGTTCTGTTTTTACAGGTAATGGCTCCCACTACCAGAGATTATATCCGGATCAACATTTCAACAGTACCATCTGAACTAAAGGACTTAATATCAGAATTTCCCAGAAATGCTCAATTCACCGAAAAGCACGGTCACCTACTCCATTTGGTTACCTCAAAATTTGAAGAAGACATGATACGGGTCTTGTTCCAGTTCTTTGATCCCGAACATCATTGTTTTACATTTCCTGATTACCAGTTAGTACCCACTTTGGAAGAGTTCTCTGAACTGATTGGGTTACCTGTTCGAGATCAATTACCTTTCACTGGTTTAGAAAAGATTCCAAATCCTGAAACCATTGCTGCTGCCTTACATTTGTGAAAGTCAGAAATCGAGTCCAATTGGGAAACAAAGAGTGGAGTCCAGGGTTTTCTTGCTAAGTTCTTAATGGAAAAGGCTCGATTACTACTGAAAAATAGAAGTTACCTAGCTTTTGGGGAAGTTGTGGCTCTTTTGATTTATGGGTTGGTTTTATTCCCTAATCCCGACCAGTTCATAAGTATACACATTATCAACATTTTCTTAACCCGCAACCCGGTACCTACCTTGCTGGGAGACATTCTACATTCTCTACACACTCGTACCATGAAGAAACGAGGAACTCTTATATGCTGTGTACCACTACTGGCTAGATGGTTTACATTACACCTTCCCCGATCAGTGTTGAGAAACGAACAAAGGATGCAATGGTCTCGTAGGATTATGTCTTTGTCTCATTCAGATATCCGGTGGAACAACTTCTTTCAAAGAGACATCACTATCATTGACCATTGTGGAGAGTACCCTAATGTGCCACTCCTTGGCATCAAGGGAGGCATCACTTACAATCCCTCTTTAGCTTTGCGCCAATTCGGATATGCACGAAGAAACAGTCCTCACGACATGATTATCCGTGGCATTGTGTTTGACTACGAAGATGATTCCCAAAGACATCGACGAAGGTTTATACATGCGTGGGGCAGTGTCTATAAAGTAGAAAGCAATACTTTAGGACAATGGAACTCTATTCCTATGGAGCCTTACCTCAGATGGGTGTGTGCTCATGCTCAGAAGTTCATCATGCCATATCATGCTATTCTACCTATGACTATTGAGCCAGAAGTCGAAGGGAGTGAACCTCGAGTTATTCTACATCCGGACATGCCAACTGACCTGGAAGAGCTGCAGAAATCTTGGGTTCAACTAAAAGAGGAAAGAGACACCTTCAAAGCACACTGTCAAGACTATGAGAGGAAAGTGTTGGAGCTCACCAGACAACTCCAAGAAGAACAGCAGATCAACACATTCCTGGGTGCAAAGAGAAAGCGTCCATGGGAGGCTTGAGGAATCCTTTATTTTCTTTATTTTATCTTGTAAGCCCGAAAGAGGCAAAGAAAGAAAAAAATAGAAAAAAAAAGAGAAAAGAAATAAATTGTTTAACTAATAAATGTTTGTTTCTCTTTTGTTTAAACAAATCTAAATTCCAAGATCCTTGAAAACATTGTGTGGTGTCGTTTTCTTTACCTCCCCGTTTCACTTGGGAGGACGGCACGCTAAACCCTTCACGCGAAATTTGGAAGGAGAATGCGCCCGTGGTGGGATGAATTTTATTTCAGTTCTTCCTACGATATCACACGAACTTTCTTATTTGTCCTACGAGTAGGAAAGGAAAAAAAGATCTCAACTAAACCCTAGGAGTTTGCTAAGTGTGGGGATTTCACCTAGACTAGAAATTCTGGAGTCCGGGAGGTCGGTTATACATAGGGAAGTGTTTAAACACCCTACATATCTGTAGTACTCTACAGGAACCTTCTCTGTGTCATTTGTGATTGTGTTTGCTGCTAATGATTGGGAAAGTTTCTCCTTTGTGTTAGGAGAAGGAATTGATTTGATTTGAAAAGACAGACAGACAGACAGACTGACTATTTTTGGTATTTTATTAGCTCGCTGAGATTCCTTGTGAACCTCATGCCTACATATCCCTAGTGGAAGTCAGAGCTTAATGTAGTTTGGGGAACTAACTAGGGAAATTAATTATTTTTGGTGCCTTGCTTGAAGCTCAAGGTTGAAGCTTGGAATTAAATCTCTGTTTACAGTAAAGAGACATGAAATCATCTTTATAGAGAGGTATTTGTACTATTCTACCACAAACATTTTGAAAGAGTGACAGAATAACTGGATTCATTTCATTCAAGAGGGGGACCTTACTTGTGTGTGCAAGTATGCCAGTCAGATGCCTCTTAAATGAAAGAAAGATGCTCGTCCAAATTAGGGAAAGTGTACAAGTCTGGGGATGTGCCAGAGCATGTCTTTCAGAGTCCTAAATGGGAGACTTTGATTGAAATTGAAATTGAAATGTTTGTTTGTTTGAATGTGGTAGAGTAGTAAAAATATCTCTCTTTAGAGATAAGTTATGTCTATCTACTGTATAAAAGATTTGACTTTAGCTGGCTTGTATGAGGCCCAAGCTTGAGGCTTTTTGATTGATTAATTAATATTGACTCTGGGAGATGACTCCATTGAGGATTAATTACAGGGTATTTTAGTGTTCTGTACAAAGCCCAGAATTGAGGCTGACTCTACTTATGGAGACTCTATTTGTGTGCCTTGTACAAAGCCCAAGGTTGTGGCTGACTGCTGAGGATAATTAAATGAATGACTCTATTTTATGTGCCTTGTACAAAGCCCAAGGTTGTGGCTGACTTTAGCTAGGGAAAACATTATTTTCTGCCTTGTACAAAGCCCAAGGTTGTGGCAGACTCTTAAATAAACTGAGTATGGATGACTCTATGGGGAAAAGATCCTAGGTGTTAGGAATCTTTGACACATGAAAATATGGTTTATCTGCCTTGTACAAAGCCCAAGGTTGTGGCTACTGAGTGATGAAGAACTCACTGGGGAGACTCTATTATCTGCCTTGTACAATGCCCAAGGTTGAGGCTGACTCTTGACAGGGGAGTTTTATTGTTTGGGTGCCTTGTATGAAGCCCAAGGTTGAGGCTAACTATTTTTGTTGGTTTTGACTCTACTGAGGAGGTTTTATTTATTGAAAGACTGTTTTTCTTTGGAAGCTAACCCTTTCCAGGGATTTTGACTCAGCTGGTGAATTTGTCTGTTAAAAGACTGACTTTATCATGTTTTTTGGAGGCTGACCCTTTCCTGGGGTTTTGACTCTTTTGGGGAAATTACCTCCTAAGAGAAATGAATCTTTATTTTTTTTGACATTTTTTATTAATTGACTTTGGAGGCTAACCCTTTCCAGGGGTTTTGTTGAAAATGAAAGAATGTGTGAAAGCTAACCCTTTCCAGGGATTTATTGAAATGGAGGTTGGTTTTAATTGACTTTGGAGGCTAACCCTTTCCAGGGGTTTTATTGAAATGATGGATTGACTTTAATTGACTTTGGAGGCTAACCCTTTCCAGGGGTTTTATTGAAATGATGGATTGACTTTAATTGACTTTGGAGGCTAACCCTTTCCAGGGGTTTTATTGAAATGAATGGCAGAAAGATTATCTAATGGAGACTTCTTGTTTAAAGCCCAAGATGAAGGCTGACTCAATGCTGAGGATGACCCAAAGCATGGATCCTAGACTCTGCTAAGGAAGATTGATGAAGATAAGGGTGACAGAGACTGTCCATGTCTCTCATTCCAAAAGGTGTACTCAATGCAAAATTGAGACAAACTTAGCTTGTGTAAAGTCTGGTTTAAATTGGAAGAAACTCACTAGGGTAGGCTAAAAGGTGACTAAAGACCTGTTCCTATGTTTATAAGAAACCTGATGGGTCCTTGTATACAAGCTCAAGAGGAAGCTGGAAATGCTTTTAAGAAGCCTGTGGGTCCTTGTACAAAGCCCAAGAGGAGGCTAATCGAGGGTCCTTGTTATAGCACAAGAGAAAGCTATGTAGTTTTGAACTTATTTTGGCTCTAAGCAAATGGGTAAGAGGTTTCACCGGGAATAATTCCTCTTTGGGTGGATGTGTCCTATATTTTTGGATTCTAAGGTTTTTGCCAAGATGTTTCACCGGGAATAATTCATCTTGGGGGTTTGAACTACAGATCTCTAATTAGGAAAGAGCCTTCACCGGGAAGACATTCTCAATCCTAGGCCATATTCCTATAATATATATATAGTTTAACTGTCCTAGGGTTTATACTCAAACGTAGTTCTAAACTAATATATATGCACAGTTTATATTTGACAGTAATTTAAATAAAGACTGTAAATTGAAAGCTTGTAAAGCCTAACCTGGATGGAGTGGAGGCCTTTGGAGAAGTATGTACAGAGCCTTACCAGTAATTGATGGATAACAGTTGAATATATATATGATAAACAGTTAATGGTTTTTGAAAACAAAAGAAGTGAAGATGGACAAAGGTCACATAGGTATCTGAAGAGTTTCACCGGGAATAATGCCCTTCAAATACCAGAAGAATGTTTTGAAAACAGAAAGAAGATTTTGAAAATACAGTTTTGAAAACAAGCTAAGAAGAGAAGGTTTTTGGGACTTACACTTTATTAGAGGCCCAGTACTTTACAGTACTGGTGTAAAAGTAATTGAAAATGATTTTGAATGATATAAGGTTTTGTTGTTTGAAAACCCTAATCATTTGATTTATTCGGAGATTGAAAACAGTTTTGAGAATTGACAAAAGTCAACTTAATTAAAGTAAAAATAAAGATTTTTACTTAATTAAGACCTAAACAATTAGGGTTTTATCATAAACTTTATTTACAAAATGATTTAGGTTAAAACAAAGTGAAAATATGTATTAAAGTATTTAAGAAAACACCTAAAACATACTATTTTAAACCTAATAAAAATACATGAAATAAATAATATTTTTATGATTTTTTTGATTATTCACAAAATAGATGTATTAAATGACAAGTGTGTGAAAAATGAAGTGAAAATAAATTAGTTTGATAGGTTAATTAATTGTGTGAAGTTGTGAAGAAAATAAGTGTGAAAAGTGGTAAAAAAATAGGAATGTCTCCACCAAGGCTTGAACTCACGCCTTTATAGTCACCACACCAAAACAAAGCCAACTGAGCTACACGCTCAGTGTGACTAAAGAGGGATCCCAGTTGTTTATATGTGAAACACGCGCGTTAAAATGGAAAATAAAAACAAAAGGTCTGAGGGGGGGATCGAACCCCAGACCTTGGGCATGAGGAGACTAAGAGCGCATGTGTGGCCACTAGGGCAAGTTATTCATTCGTTAAGGAAACGCCTATCATTAAAAATAAAACAAAATTTGCTCAGAGATTTGAAAAAATGGCGCCACCCTCCATCTTCGTCTTCAACCTCAAGCTCCATTAATTCAAATTTCTGAACTCTCTCAACTCTCAACCATTTGCAATGATGTAAACATGAAACTTGCTCTAAATTCACTCACGATTCTAAATATGTAACTAACATGAATTAATATTAACTACATCTAACTAATTTACCAGAAATCGTGAAGAACCCTAAAATTTCAAAATCAAATTAAATGACTATACTGAAAGATAAATGGATGATGATAGAGGGTTTTCAATCCTCTGATGATGCTGAACAAGATAGAATCGAGCTATTTCACAAAGAGTACTTAAATTAGAGAAGTGAGGTTCAGAAACTTACCTCTGAAAATGGAGGTCGTGAGGATGATAGAGACCACCTGGGCTTGAATGAATGATCTCAATAGCTTCCCTGAGACTCAATGATGCTAACTGGATGCTTATTGGAGCTTGAATCCTCCTGAATTGCTCTATGGACCTCCCTCGATTTCAGCTTCAAGTGAACATGGAGGTTGTTGAATTTGGAGTTACAGATGAGCTGCAGCCATCTGGTTAGCTTCACTATGACCTGAGGAGTGTGCCTGGATGATTGGCTTGGCTTGAAACCTCCTGAATTGTTCTGTGGTCCTCCAACTGCAAGTGCTCCAAATGAGAGGTGGAGATGATGATTCTCCACGCCCAGCAGTGTTCCAGAGGTTTGGATCACCTCCAAATGCCTCCCTCAATGTGTTTGAATACTTATTTTCAAAGAGAGAGCTTTGGTTTGAAGAACCCGAGTCTTCTTGCCAAAGGACCTTTGAAAAAACTAAGTATGAAGAAAGAAAAGAGAAAGCAAGAATTCTGTTGCTTTGGTGTGTTTTTTGAATGAGAATGAGGCCTCTATTTATAGGCAATTGGTTCAGAGCAATTGATCATAGTAAGCTTGCTTAGTGTAGTGAGTTTGGTTTCTTAGCCATGAAGGAATTCAAAGAATATTCCAAGTGCAATGATGAGCTCTTTGATACCACTCCCTAGCCCTCGGTTTTGCTTGATCTTAGGGGACCAAATGGCTGCAGAAATGAGCTCCAATTGGTTGGGAGAAGATTCCTTTGATGAATCACCAATTTGTCATAAATTCAAAAATGCAATCATTACATAATCACATGCCTTTGTTTTTGGGAATCTTCTCTAATCCTTATGCAATGATGGAAATTGATGTATGGTATGGTTTCAGATGCATTAGAGGTCGTGTAGCATCACTTAGTGAAGCAAAATGCACAAAATTGCAAAGTTTCAAATTGTACATGACCTATAATTTTACTTCATGAGGCCAACTTTGAACAAGCATAACTCCTAGCTCAAATTGAATTTGGAGAAGGTTGAACACAATTTGGAAAGCCCTAAACATCTACTTCAAATCATTAGTTTATGTCTTCTTCAGAATCATTTGGGAAATTTGTGAAAAATGAGCCCAAAGTTGGATGAAAACTAGGTTAAAACACTTAGAAAAATTTCTAAGTGTTTATGACCTAAACTTCAAAATTTCCAAAACTTCATAAATGGTTGATCTTTTGAAAAAAGTTCCCTTGTAAGATATTGTTTTATTTTGCAAGATCTACAACTTTCATGTTGGAAGTTTTTTGAGTTGTGTAGGTGAAATTTTGAGTTCTCACCATGCCTTCAAAAAACCCTAATTCCCGACTTTTTGTTCCTTGATGAATTTCTTTGAATTTCTTTGGTCAAATGACTTTGACATCCATATATTGATGATATTGACCTTTGAAAGTCATTTTTTGACCAAAAACCTTAAAAGTCAATGATGAATCTGTACAGTTGACTTTTCCTGACAAAGTGAATTTTTGGGCTTTTTGTGTAGAAACAAGATCTTCTCCTCAAATGAATGATGTAAATGGATTATATTGAGGTAGTAAAGGCTCTTGAATCATGTCTTGAGTTTTGGATTCATGCCCTGATTAAAAAGTCAACTATCTTGGTGAATTAGGTCAAAACCCTAATTTGTCGACCATGTGAAAATAATGACTGTAGACTTTGAATTGAAGTGTGATGTCCAGTGGATCTTGTAATATGAGATATTTTAAGATGATTGATGTCTTTGAATGATCCCCTGAGGTTTTTTAGGGCTTCCCAAATGTGATCCCTGATTTTAGTCCTTGATAGGCTCCAAACCCTAGTCTGTTGATCTGAGTAATCCTGTACTTAGATGACTGGGTGTCTTAATCAATCATAGGTGTAATAATGAGGCTTTTGAGTCTTATGATTGTATTAGAGACTAATCCCTCTATTGATTGATCCTTTGCCTGAGTTTTCTTGTCTTTGAACACCCTCGATTGAATGTCAGGCTGCTCTGGGTACTTGCTTTGACTTGATGAAAAATCCTGAAGATATGTCATCTCAGGGGGGTCAAAAATTAGAGTATGACAGATGCCCCTATTTAAGTTTCTTTTATCTGGAGGGAGAGAGATTGAGATCTCGATTTCTCCTGCGTAAAAGAGACTTAAATATCAAAGAATGCCCGAATTTTGGGCGCTCCTGAGATGATAAAACCTTTGCATGATTTGATCCCGTTGTCGCACTTGGCGGGGATGAGGAGACAAACTCCTGTAGAAATACTTGATGTGGATTCTGGTGAATGGATGGCAATGTAGGATGCGCAATCCATCTTCTTTAACTAAGTGTTGATACTTAGAAAAAGGTAAACAACCTCCTCTCGTTCCGGATGTCCAAATCTCGAAACTGGTCTCAGTTGCGTCTGGACAATATCTCAGATAAAGAGAAAATCTCCAAAGGTCTGTTTCCTCATCAAACTTCTTACCAGCGCTTGGAGGTAAGATGCCATTTGACGGCTGTAGAGAAACTTCAAAGGTTTGTTTCCTCGTCAAACTTCTTACCATCTCTTGGAGGTAAGATGCCATTTGACGGCTGTAAAGAAACTTCAAAGGTTTGTTTCCTCGTCAAACTTCTTACCATCGCTTGGAGGTAAGATGCCATTTGACGGCTGTAGAGAAACTTCAAAGGTTTGTTTCCTCGTCAAACTTCTTACCATCGCTTGGAGATAAGATGCCATTTGACGGCTGTAGAGAAACTTTACCATCTTCCCTTTCGACTTGACGTCTTTGAAAGAATGTCATATGGCCTCATGATCTTTTGAGGGGCTAATGACTTTGTTTGAAGGCGGACGAACTGTTTTCGGGGTGAAAACTGCCATTCGTCAACTGATGCCTGGGGAATCAACGAACTGTTTTCCTAAGAGGAAAACTGCCATTCATCGACTCTGTGGGGAGTTAAACATCCCAGAAACAGACAAACTGTTCGAAGAAACTGCCATTTGTCGATCTCTTGAGTATTTAACAGACAAACTGTCTTTCCTTGGGGAAAGACTATCATTTGTTGACTGCTAGGGGAGCAAACTGTCTTCTACTGGGAGAGACTGCCATTTGTCGACCCTGTCATGAAAGAAAGTGAGCAAACTGTCTTCTGATGAAAGAGACTGCTATTTGCCGACTTTGTTGTGATAGAAAGTGAGCAAACTGTCTTCTGCTGAAAGAGACTGCCATTTGCTGACTCTGTTATGATAGAAAGTGAGCAAACTGTCTTCTGCTGAAAGAGACTGCCATTTGCTGACTTTGTTATGATAAGAAGTGAGCAAACTGTCTTCTGCTGAAAGAGACTGCCATTTGCTGACTTTGTTGGGGAATCTGAACTATCTTCTGGACGAAGACTATCATTCACTGACTCCGCTGGGGATCGTGAACTATCTTCCTGGATGAAGACTACCATTCACTGATTCTACTGGGGAATCACTTGTCGATCTGCTGGGAGATTCTGAATTATTTTCTTTGACGAAAAAGTGGCACCTCTTGACCCTGCTGGGGAAATACCAAACCTCTAGGGAATTCCAAAATGTGAAGCAGACCATCTTATCTGAAGAAGGCTGTTGAATGTCGCTCTGCAGGAGATTCTCGGCTGAGGAATTCCAAAAGTGAACAAACTATTTCTTTGAGGGAGATTACCATTTGTTGACTTGCTTGAGGAGATCCTTGTGTATGAACTGTTGTTTCGAAGGAAAAAGTTTCTCCGGAACTTGCAGGGGAAACTTGAGTTCATGCCTCAATGACTCAAGCATTCACAGGATCAAAGCCTGATTCGGCTATGCAATTATGATGTAATGTATGCATGAATATTATGACAATGATAAAATGTAAAGTGAATGTGAATAGAATTGTCGCAGATGTAAAAATCCTAAGATACGACTGAAATTCTTGTGGATCAGAAGATGTCCTCTTCTTGTAGTTCGAACTCTGTCGGGAATATCTAGTTATCGGTTGTCCGCTGTCCGAAGTAAGTAATATGGATTAAAGTAAAGATCCGTCATCGGGAGATGTTCGCAAAGCGACCTCATGGGGAAATATTGGTTCCCGGAGTCTCAACCGTTCTCGGAGCAACTGTTTGCATTCTTCCTATTGTTTGTAAACCTCAGAAAGAAATTTTACCTTTATTTTTGCAAGTAAATTCATTTTTATTTTATGAAAACATTTGTTTCAAGAAATTGACTGTTTAAACTTAAAATGCATTCCAAGAAACTGAATAAGACTAGATTGCAAAGGAAAAGCACAAGGCTCAAATTATTATATATGGAATGGTAACCAGCCAAATGCTTGATTCCATGGAGTATTTACAAAGTTGGAAATTGGTAATTTTCGGGAAAAGGGCTACGATGAAACGTGACAACCGTTATCTTTCCCTTCCACTCCGAGTTGCGCTGTATTCGTGCTTCGTAGAAGATGACCTACTGCTGATGATGAATACTCCGCTATGGATTTTGAATGATCAAGTTTGTCCTGAACACAGTTACTTGCCATATATCCCTAACTTTTGCGTAAACTACCCCTTTCGGGTTTTAAGTCTACCGGGATTGATTAATATATATTTTATATGTCTCTAATTTTTGCCTGAATCACCCTTTCGGGTTTTCGATTCACCGAGACGCTCTTTTTTGCCTAAGCCGCTCTTTGCGAGTTTTCAACTTAGCGAGCTGTTCTTTTAATTATTTAGGCGAAGTATTTCTTGACTGCGTCGACGTTCACAGGACGGGTGAATTCTTCTCCATCCATAGTCGTGAGTATTAAGGCTCCTCCTGAGAAAGCTCTCTTGACCACGTAGGGGCCGTCATAATTGGGAGTCCATTTCCCTCTCGAATCTGTGAGAAAAGATTGAATCTTTTTAAGTACAAGGTTGCCTTATTTGATTGTGCGAGGTCGAACCTTTTTGTCGAAAGCTTTCTTCATTCTTTGTTGATATAGCTGTCCGTGGCATAAAGCTGTCATGCGCTTTTCTTCGATTAAGTTCAATTCATCGAATCTGCTTTGACACCACTCGGCTTCTGTTAATTTTGCCTCCATCAAAACTCTCATTGATGGAATCTCAACCTCTATAGGTAGGACTGCCTCCATGCCATATATAAGGGAGAAAGGAGTCGCTCCAGTCGAAGTACGTACTGATGTACGGTAACCATGAAGAGCATACGGGAGCATTTCATCCCAATCTTTGTAAGTGATGACCATCTTCTGAATGATTTTCTTGATGTTTTTGTTAGCTGCTTCTACAGCTCCATTCATCTTTGGTCTGTAAGGAGATGAGTTGTGATGTTCGATCTTGAATTCTTCACAAAGCTCCTTCATCATTTTGTTATTCAAATTTGACCCATTGTCAGTGATTATCTTGCTAGGAATGCCGTAGCGACAGATGATATGATTCTTGATAAACCTGACGACAACTTGTCTTGTAACGTTTGCATATGAAGCTGCTTCAACCCATTTGGTGAAATAGTCTATAGCTACCAAGATGAAACGATGCCCGTTGGACGCTTTTGGTTCGATCATTCCAATCATGTCGATTCCCCACATGGAGAAAGGCCAAGGGGAAGAGAGTATGTTGAGAAGAGATGGTGGCACATGAATTCTATCGGCGTAGATCTGACATTTGTGACACCTCTTTGCGTATTGGTAGCAATCTGAATCCATTGTTAGCCAATAATATCCTGCTCTCAGTATTTTCCTTGTCATGGTGTGTCCATTGGTGTGAGTGCCAAAGGAACCTTCATGTATTTCTCTCATGAGTATTTCTGCTTCTTTTCTGTCAACGCATCTGAGCAGAACCATGTCGAAGTTTCTCTTGTACAGAACATCTTCATCCAAGAAGAATCTACAAGCTAACTTTCTCAAAGTCTTTCTATCTTTCTTTGATGCCCCAAGAGGGTACTCTTGCTTTTGAAGAAAGTTCTTGATGTCGTGATACCACGGTTTGTCGTCGATGATTGTTTCTACTGTGAAAACATGAGCGGGCCTATCCAGGCGCATAACATCGATCCGAGGAATGTCATTCCAATGATTTATCCTAATCATGGAAGAGAGTGTGGCTAATGCATCAGCCAAATTATTTTCTTCACGAGGAATGTGATGAAAATCTACCCTGTCGAAGAATGGTAATAATCTTCTCGCGTAGTCTTTGTAAGGAATTAGCCCTGGTTGGCGTGTTTCCCATTCTCCTTTGATTTGATTGATGACCAAAGCAAAATCTCTGTATACATCCAAGTGTTTGATTCTTAGATCCATGGCTTCTTCGAGACCCATGATGCAAGCTTCATATTCGGCCTCATTGTTTGTGCATTTGAAAGTTAATCTGGCAGTAAATGGAATATGGGTACCCTGAGGTTTAACAATGATTGCCCTAATTCCTCGTCCATAAGCATTGACAGCTCCGTCAAAGATTAAGCCCCACTGGGATCCTATCTCAGGTCCTTCGTCTGGTAGTGGCTCGTCGTAATCTTTCATCTTGAGGTACATGACGTCCTCGTCCGGAAAGTCGAAACTGGTTGATTCATGACCATTGAGTGGGTGGTGAGCCAGGTGCTCAGCTAGAATGCTTCCTTTCACGGCTTTCTGTGCGTGATACTCAATGTCGTATTCTGATAACAACATCTGCCAACGGGCAATTCTCCCGGTTAAAGCAGGCTTCTCAAAGATGTACTTGATTGGATCCATATGAGAGATCAAACAAGTAGTATGTCGAATCATGTACTGGCGGAGACGTTTGGCAGCCCAGGCCAAAGCACAACACGTCTTCTCGAGCATGGAGTAGCGGGATTCACAGTCAGTGAATTTCTTGCTCAGGTAGTAGATGGCATGCTCTTTTCTCTTCGTCTCGTCTTGCTGTCCAAGGACACAACCCATGGAATCTTCTAAGACGGTTAAGTACATTATCAAAGGTCTTCCTTCCACTGGAGGAGATAAGATGGGTGGTTCGAGCAGATATTCCTTAATGCTGTCGAACGCTTTCTGACAATCGTCTGTCCAGACGCAACTTTGATTTTTTCGTAGAAGTTTGAAAATAGGAGCACAAGTTGCAGTCATGAGATATATGAATCTCGAGATGTAATTCAGACGTCCAAGAAATCCTCTAACTTGTTTCTCGGTTCTGGGCGAAGGCATTTCTTGAATTGCCTT